>NW_026989943.1:0-103880 GCF_036417665.1 Passer domesticus | reverse complement strand
AAACTAATTTCAGTGGAAAGTTTTTTCAATTATTGATACACTTGAATGGTGTTACACTGGATTTGCATGGATTTAAATTAAATCAGAAACCTTCCAAAACACAACTCATTGACTTTGCCTTCAGAGCTTGCTTTAAAGGTGTTGACATTGGCCTATAGGAAGGTAAAGAATTATGGTTAAATTAATGATGTAGTGATAAATTTTTATTTCCCCTTCAGTATTTTTAATAATCTGAAAACTTTTAATGGCTATTTTGTGAGCTACCCATTAGTGATGTGAAATAAACTAGTCCTAATCCAAATTTACAGAAATAAGCACAGTTATTTCAACAAATAAACAGGAAATAAGTTTGTACTGTTAGCAGCAAATCCAGCCTTGTGAAGCAAAATGTTTCTCCAGGACATTTCCAGGTGGCCATAATCAGTGGCAAATTTGTTTTGGTGTTTGAGAAACCAACATCTCAGTAATTCAAGTATTTGTCAAGTATAGCTCAATAGAGAAACTCAACATAGAGATAAAAAGTACAGCACTTGCATTAGGTATTTTTTTTTTGTCTGAGAATAGTTTATTCATTGCTGAAGGTTTCCATTTATAAATTTAGCAAGTTAGGTAAAAAACCCAACAATAATAGTACAGTACAAATGGAGAATTTTTATTCAGGGGAAATTGCATTTGCATGTAACGAAAAACAACACCTCACCAAAAAAATCTGCATGGTTTAGGATGAATTGGGTAAAATCAACTAGCAATGGAAACATGAATTTTCTGCAGGGGAAAAAAAAAGTAGTTTTATTTTGATAAATATTTTGATAAAATGAAGGCAATCTGAATTTCATTTCTTGCAGCTCCCCCAGGCTTTCATTGCAGGGCCTGTCAGCTGAAGGGAATGGTGTTTTCCTAGGACCAGAATATTTTCTCTGCAAGTGTGTCTGCAGAGATGCAGGAGCAATCTGAGGCTCCACTTCCATGGCTGTGTCATTTACCCATGAGAACAGACTCTTACCAGGGAGAATTGCCAAGGCTTGCTCCTTCATTGCTGCAGGCACCTGCAGAAATGGTAGTGCAGTGCATGGAATGCTCTGATCCCTGCAATACAGAGCCACTCTCACAAGAAAATAGCTCCAGTGAACAAGGACAAGTGGAAGGAAGGGCTTGACAATCCTGACCTACCAATCTCAGAAAGAATCAATCTGATTGTGAACTCCAGTGTGCAAAATTGGCACAAATATCAGCTCACATCTTTAAAAAGTCTTCATAACATGCAAATCCCAATTAGTCCTCACTGAGGAAAAGGCAGAGCTAAAATAGATTTGCCTACATTTTTAATTATTATTATTAAATTTACAGAACTTATGCTGACCAGCATATATTTCCTGTGAAATGTGCAGACGATCTACATGCACACACTGAGGGAGGATTTTTCCCAAGGAATTATATAAAGTTTTATTGTCTGAAAACTGATGTAGTTATCTCTTACACTACTGAGTCGTTTCAAAGGAGCAAGCAACATAGATTAGGTGACTTTTTAGCCCCTTAGCACAGGCACAGGAAAGGGACACCTCTCTGAAGTCATGGATCATACAAGCACATAATTTCACTTGCTTGAAAGCCTGAAGCCAAGGTCAAGATACACCAGTGTTATTCAAACCTTACTAACAACAACGTTGGAAACACTTTGCCAGGACTCTGCTTCAAAATATTTCCAGCATATTTCTGCCTAGAACATCTTCCTCTGTCCCATTTATCTGTTTAACACACTCTGCTCATTTCTTTCCCATCAGACCCTGAGAAGCCTTTCCCATTCCTGTTGTATCAGTACCTGGACATCACCTTCTATGCAACTCAAAGATTTTAATAATAATAGTATATAGTATAATATAATATAATTATTATATTGTAATATTATGCATTTTTAAATAGTAATAGTGTGTCCTTTTCTGCAGGCCTACCTTCTCCTACCTTTGGTGACTAGTTAGCAAAATATTATCTGTTATCAGCCCATCTTCTTGTTTTAATTGAGCTTGCAGGGAGGTTTTATTCCTCTGCCTGTGATGAACTTTGGTGCCCTAAATTTAATTTCTTTTCATAATCCCTACAGGAGCAAGCAGCACAGAGGAGTTTTAACTAATAAAGTGTTGGAACCTTGGAAGCAACAAGAACTTGGCAGAAACACCCATGGGATGAGATAAATTATCGTATTTAAAAACAAACAAGCAGGCACTATAAGCCTCAGTAGGGCTGTGAGCAGTGCTGGCTTTCCATTGCAGAGCCTTGCTGGCTTTTAGAAGAGGGATGAGGGGTGCAAAGGCAGCAGTAAAAGCCATGTGGTGGCTTCTGTCTGTTCCCTTCCTTCCTTCTCAGCAATCCAAGTCACCAGGTGCTGCAGAGCACCCTGCAGCAGCCCCTCCTGCAGGGACAGGCACAGGCAGCAGAAAGCTGCTTTTCCTTGGAGTCAGGCTCAGAATTCTTTGTGCGGGAGCCCTGAACTAGCCTGTAGAACCAAGTGGTCAGGGAAGAGACACTAGAAATCCATCCCGGTTTCTGATGTCAAGCTTGATTCTTTCATCTGCAAAGCAGGATGGAATATCATTTCAAAATCTGCAAAGCTGTTGCTTTGGAATGATGTCTTCACATCTGCCTTTGGATGGGGAACTTAGTAAATAAATCTGAAGGCAGAACTGAAAAATGGGAGTCCCTAACCACTCTCAGCTTTGCCACTGTACTTCAGCAGTGCAAAACACTTAGAAAATATCACTTATAGATATGGTTTATTGCACTTAGAAATATGGCTTATACAATGTGAATTTTGTCCTGGTGTTCAGGATCACAACACTGAATTTTACTTAAATATTTCAGTTACTCTTGTATCCCTCTTCTTTTACCCAAAGGCATTCACTGAACCAAGGTGGTGTCACATTTTTAGCATTGCCCTTTAGAAGCTGAATGAACTTTAAAAGCAGCTTTTTATTTTCTCACTGAAACTAAATAGGCTACATCCTGAAATTTTAGACCATTTAAAATTGGCTGATAGATAAACCTTTTATTTATTACTTATATATTAGTTATTTATATTGTATTGTAAACTGTGTGAGTATGACTTTAGTAAAAAACTGCATTCCTATCATAGAATTATTTCTCAAGCTCAGGAACAGACTCACAGCAGAAGAAAGCCTTAGGGTCTATCAGGTAACACAACCAAATTTAAAAGCAAACATCAGCTTCTCTAGAAGTGAGGTGCATGACTGCCTTTGAGAGAAAGATCATCCTACACTCACAGCGAGATGTTCTCTTTATTTTTGGTAACTGACAGTAAAAAGAAGTGCTGGAGTACCTGGTGGCATGAAATAAGGGGCTGACAGTGGGAGGAGGGAACAGTGGTTGTTTACTGGGGCTAGAAACGCTCGTACGAGGTGCAAACCTCATCCAGCAGCAGGAATACTTGCTACATGAACAAGATTTACTGCCAGACTCCATCTGTGCCTTCCCACCAAACAAGGTCACTCAGTCAGATCCTAGGAAGCCTGATGAGCAAAGCTGCCAAGTGTCTGCAGTGATAATGGAGGCTTGCTCTGACTTACGCCTCAGGCACTTGCAATGTTTTTAGTACTGGAAAACAAAATAGGGTAGAGGAAAAAAGGTCATAATTTTTATCAAACCAGTCCACCTTGAGAAATATCAGTGTGCGTGCCTGTGCATGAACATACCTGGGTATTTTTTCTTTCTTTTCCTGGTGATTTGCAGTTTACTTTACTCTTGAGGCACTCCTTCATCTTGGCCTTCATCTTGGCCATTCATCTCACATCTGCACCTTGGTTATGGAAACATCACTGTGGTGGTACCATGCCCCTTCCTTACAAAAGGCTGTATCAACAGCTTGTGTGGTGGCTTCAGAGCTGAGGGAGAGGCTTTAGCCATGGATTTTTGATGTTCATCAATTTTCTGCCTGGAGTTTCTGTGATACAGTCTGGTCAACTTACAGGAAATATTGTGGTAAGGGACGAAAATAAATTTAGAGCATTGCACAGGCCCAGAAAAAAAGTCTCTGCTAAGAACTTTTAGTATTCACAGCTGATTTGTTCCTGTAGACAAGCTGATAGTTAAACCAAAACAACTGAACCGCAAGTAACCTGAATCCCTTGTTTGATCTAGGATTTATTCATGTTTATCTGCTTTTGATAGGAATATCTGGTCCAGTGTATGTTTCCAGTGTATGTTTATGCACTGCCTGCAAAAAATTAGCCCCTTGTTTGACTTCTTAGTAAGTAAAATAATTCTTGTTTAAATCTGTGAGATGGGATTAAGGAGACCAAAACCATCATGTAAAACAGTGGAATAAGAAGAGAAATTTAGATGGACAGTCAGTGAAGTTTCTCAGTGCCATCCTTTAGTGCAGGATGGAATGTTTCTGGAATGAAATAGTGCTTCTTGTGGTGAGAGATGTGTTGCAATGTACGGCTATCAGAGTCTTAGTATGGAGAAGATGTGAGCAGATCTTCTGGAAATGGCTTTACCCTGCAGAATCCATTCTGTGTCACCTTCTGACAGGATTCTGTTCTGCCCCTGAGTCAGTGTAAACTAACTCAGGTCCTAAGATCTCACATACAGAAAACTTCTTCACAGGATGGGGAGTCACATTTTCTCTTGTGTGCCTTCACACTCAATGTATACAACAGGACATTGCCAAATTGCACACCTGGTGATCAGAATAGAGCACTAATTTAAAAGTTCTAGGGGATAAGCGTCCAGGAAAATGCACATGCACAAGTGAATATTTCCATATTCTGGAGGAGATGTCTCTACAATTGCCAAGGGACTCTGCATAGTGACACTGGCACTCAGTTGCCTTGTAAAATACAATTGTAAGAGATGTCTTTCTGCAGTGATATAATATCACTGACTGTGGTAGAAGTAGATCTACAAGTGGAAAAGACATGAAAATTTTAATTCTGAGTTGAAGAATACACCAAGATTATGAATTAAATTTTTATTTATTGCTTAACTTACAAAGACACTGTAGCTCAGGCTCTGCAAATATCCATTCTCCAGCAGTGAGTGCAGACTGAAAATGCGGAACTTGATGTTAAGCCCAAGGCTTTTTGGGATATCTGTCCAAATTTCCAGTGTAGGATGTTCTGGATTGCCCACAGCTTTCAAATGGCCCCTGAAGTTTGCTGTAAGCAGTGCCAAGGCTTTTTTTAGCAATACTCACACTTCTAAATCCCAGTTACAAGTGGGGGGTAACTAGTTTAGCAATATGAGCTAAATGGATGTAGGAATTGATGTTTTTCCCCTTATTCTCTGTTGTTTCCTGCCATCTGACAGACTTATAAAATGACAGCTCTGCCCATATATTCAAAAACATATCTAATAATGTAGTGACTTACCTAATAATCCTAAAAGTCCTTTCTATTGCCTGAGAGATGTAATGAAATGTTCTGACGGGTGGGGGTGGAACAGTATGAAATCTCCAACCGACAGCAAGCATGGTATTAGTTCCCATAAGACAGAACAGCACAGATGTGCACAGAACAGCACATCACCCTGCACACACACTAAGGAGAAATGAAGGTTTAAGGTGCAGTCTCTCAGCTCTTCTCCCTAAAGAGCAGGTACTTGTTCCCTGAAATCCCTGTCCCTCCGTTCCCCAGTTCACTCTGGCACACCACACAGTATTTCACAGCTGAAACTCAAAGCAGCTCTGTCCTGGCTGTGCACAGATCTTGAGGTGCACTGACAGCTTCACCCTCAAGCACCAGAATTGCCAAAAACCTGAAGATTTTTTCTCTCCCGTCCCATCACATTTCTGCTAGTAATTATTTTTATTTCTTTTCCCTTCTGACCTTGCCCACAGCCATGCTTGGCTCCATGCTGTGTGTACCAGTGTTCTTTTCCAGTCAGGCCACCTCTCATTTCCCCCTGCCCTCACGCCTCACCTAGGTCAGCCTAAGCCCAAGTTTTAGGTCAGATCTAAGTAATTTTTCTATAATATGTATTTCATGAAGCTCCTCTCCTGACCCATATTATTCAGTTATTCATTAAAGCTAAAGGATTGTGTATGCTTTTTCTTTGTTGTTGTTTGGGTGTTTTTTTAAGAAAAAACCCAAATATTTTATACATTATAATCAAAATTTAATTTAATTTTATTTATAATTAAAAACTTGTCTTAAACTGAAAGGAAAGTTGGTGCCTGAAAAAAACAGTTCAAAATATGTTTTGCTATAGAACCTCTTTACAACAGCAGTGTTGACTTGTAAGAAATTGTATGTGTAATCAACAATAAACCTTTTGTGTACATCTTACAATGCAAAAAACCCCCACTTACAGAGATCCACAGATGAAGCTATTAGGAAGCATGGATGCAGATGTTGTATTGAACAGCCTTGCACAAATAAAAGGAAGTAAGGGATACAAGAAGCTTCAAGTACTCACTGTGAATAAATTGCATCTAGAAAGACTTGCAACTGGGTAACACAAACCCATATGACATGACTATAAAGAGAGATGAACCTTTTCTTTGGGATCTTCCCATGTCTCTCGTTTAACCTTTCAGTTAAAGATGTTTTAAGCTTGAGCAGCTGTCAATGCAACATTAATATGTGAAAGAAATGGAATGGAACATTTCAGACTTCCTGCAGAGGCAGTAATTTGCTGGCTGTTCCCTCTCAGACTTTCATGGTCCGGTGCCCAGGTGTCCTGTCCTGGAGCTCCTTGCCACGCTCACTGAGGGCTGCATTTCCACTGAGCTTTATCACAGCCTGATAAAATTGTAAATTGTAATTCTTGATGAGTTTCAGCCAGGCATGCCCTAGGAACTGCAGAAAAGAATGGGGAAGAGTCAGGGAAAGGCAAAGACAGGCAACACTTCTGTACATTAGTCATAGGACAACTCTTTCATTTCAAGGGAGTTGTTCTGATACAGCCCTGCTTAGCACTGAACAGAGGGTGATTAATGTTTAATTAGTTACAACCTTTTCTAGCAATTAGTGAACACCTCCCCCAGTGATTGAGACCATCTCAGGGTCTGAGACTGGGTTTCCATCACCACCCCAGCACCTGTCTGCTTATTGCAGCTTGGTGTGGAAAATCACCTACATGAAGAAATGTCCTTCTCTTTGCCAGCTGGGCTCCAGAGGGTTTAACCAACCACTAATAGGACCCCTCATCTGCTGAGTTTTTACTCATTCATGGTCCTGCCTCCCACCACAAACAAAGCACATATGGAAACCTCTACTGAGATTACTCCATTTGTGTCACTCAAAAGGCACTGACAGTTCCAGTGCCTCAAACAGTGTCCCATACCGTGTTTTCACGCAGGGAAAAGCTAATAATTATAGCAGTGACTCTTTCTGTGACTGGGTAATATGTACAGGGTGTATGATCCATTTCTCTAAAAGAGAAAAAAAAGTACTTTTATATGGCAGCATTGGCAGTGAAACTGATTTTTAACAAGTACTTCAGGGATTCCAGATGTCACTTGACAAGTTGAGCAAAAGTGCTAGCTTTTCCATCAGTCTGTAACAAGTAATCATGTAACAGGTGCAAGATTACTGAAATGGCTCTAAGATTATTTTTGCAGCCAATTTCAGTCCATGGAATTGTAGAAATAGTCCCTGTCATGGTTTGACCCTGGCACAATGCCAGGGCCTTTATGAAAGATGTATTTTCAAAATGGTTATTGTGAGATGTGACTCGGAAACGGAACTAAGCAGGTTTTAACTTGGGGATGGAGGGAAAAACACAACACTTTAATAATCTACAACACAGAAACATGAGGAAAAAAAGAAAAATCCACACACAACAATCCACAATGGAACACTCCCAAAACACTCCTCCTCCCCCCAGTCCTCTAACATTCAAATCTTAGTCCAATACCATCCTTCACACAACCTCCCCTCAGTTCATCAGGAGAGAGGAGTCTCCCTCTTGCACCATGGGCCTCCCCAGGAAACACAGTTGGAAGTTCTTGTGCTTCCATGTCACACGTGGCAGCCGCCCAGAGAGAATCTGCCCTGGTGATCATCTTCCTTCCATGTCCAGTGCTCTCACCACTGGCCAGGGATCTAAACTGCTTCTTAGGTCTTTTTAAGAATGCTTTGCTCAGTTTCAAGAAGTGGCAGCCTCTCACCATTTGGGACACCTGTCCCCCCCATATTTCACCCCTTGGAGCCGAAGGGCCTCGTGAACAGAGATCTTTCTCCTCTAAAGGCAGAGGGCTCCACCACACCCTCCTCATCAGTCTCTGTTCCCTCTATTTCTTCTTACAACAGCTTTGTCACTTTTGGTTTTTGGCCAACCGCCTCCCCCAAGGTACAGTCTCTACATTACAGGAAGAAATTGGTTCTGTCCTGTGGCCATGTAAGAGAAAAGTCCAGCCCAACAGTCCACTCCATCATCTCCTCCATCTATGGCACTTCTCATCTGCTGGCATTTCTTTATTCACTCAAACCTTCTTCTCATTTGCCCATCCTCCGTCCCCTCTCAATTCTCAGCTAGGGAGGATCAGTGTTTTTACAGCTTCCATTGTTTCAGTACCAAAGGGGTTAAAACCTCAGCCATGGTCTGCCTGCGGCTGGGCACCTTGCCCCCCCCACTTCTTCTCCTGGCCATGGTGCCAGCACAAGATATCAAATTTCAAGCCAGCACAGTTTCTATCACTCTCTCCCGGGGAGGGCTGCCCAAACATCCCAGGTCTCCTCCACCCTGCAGGGCTCCGGCCTCCCTCCCCACAGGCCGCATGGCCTCCCCTGCCCCACCCAGACACAGCTGGACAGGGGAGAGCTCAGATCAACTCACTACTGGACTCAAAAGAGAGAGTCCCTCTGGGAATCTTCTGCTTTTAACCCCTGTGTGTTCTCAGAGGTGTATCCAGGTCCCCAGTGGCCACACCTGGTGGCAATTTTCAAACATGGCCACTAATTGGTTTGACCACAACTTTCCCAGAAACTCACTTCCTGGTCAAACCACAACAAAATGTTAATTCCACCTCATTAATTCTCTACACACCAACGCTTGAAAACTCCAGGGCTGGGATTGGAACCAGCTGCTCCATGGCTGTTCTCACTAAAAGAGCTTAGAAAGCCTGGAGATTCTTGGGGGTGTTTGAGTGTGGATATGACAGTCTGGTCAGAGACAGAGAAAGCAAGATAAGATTTCCCATGAACTGGGCTGAGAACTTTTAGGGAGCAGGAGAGAAAGAATTGTAACTATCCACAGGTGGTGTTTGGAATAGGTTGTTTTTTTCCATAAAGTTGTTTAATGGAAGGTGTTTTCTTCATTAGCCAATCATATGAAATGTGTTGATTAAATGACCAATGAGGTCCACTAGAGGCAAACCAAGGTATAAAAGAAGAGGATTGAATAAATGGGGGGCTTTTAGCTCTCAGCCTTCTGACCTGAGTCTGTGTCATCTCTGACTCCACAGTCACATTTGGGGATCTGTGGGGGATATTTGGGATCCTTTCTGCACCTCGTGACCTAACAGGAGCTTCTCCAATAAACTTTGCCTGAAGCTCCTGCTGTGCCTATGACAGGAAACCCTGGGAGTGTCTGTCACATCCCAGCTCTTTGGCAGCCTGGGGACTCCTGGGATGTCACCGTGGAGTCCCCGTGAGTGCCTGTGACAGATCGGTGCCTTTCCAGCCCAAGGTGCCCTGGGATGTCACCATGGAATGGCTGTGACTGCGTCTGAGCACAGGGCTCTTTACCATTCCGAGAAACCCCTGGGAGGTGTCTATGGAGCTCCTGTCTCTGCCTGTGACATTCCAGCTCTTGAACAGCCTGGAGACTCTTGGAATGTCCTCATGGAGCCCCTCTGAGGGTCTGTGACAAATCTGATCCTTAGCAGGCAACGATCACCAGGACCCTGTTGCTATGGGTCATGGGATCCCAGATCCACAGAATTGGCTGAGCTGGGAGGGACCCATCAGGATCCTGGAGTCCAAGTGCTGGCCCTGCACAGGACACCCCAACAATGCCAGCCTGGGCCTGGCAGCGCTGTCCAAATGCTGCTGGAGCTCAGAGAGCCCTGGAGCTGGGAGCCTTCCCTGGGGAGCCTGGGCAGTGCCCCAGCAGCCTCTGGGCAAAAACCTTTTCCTGAGATCCAACCTGAGCCTGCCCCGACTCAGCTGCAGCCGTTCCCTCCTGTCCTGTCCCTGGGCACCAGTGGGAAGAGGTTCCCACAGCCCCAGCCAGGGACCCGCTCCCAAGGCTGTTGCCATGGCCAGCAGGTCTGGGACCAGCTGGGATGCTCGGTTTCCACAGGCTGGCCTTTAGGAATGGGATTCCCCAATTTCCTGCTCCCACTAGAACTGCTCTGCCACTTGCTGCCCTCCCGCCTCCCATGGAAAGCACAAAAGGCAAAGATCCCAGGCTGGGAAAAGAATAATTTAATGGGAACAGCACCAAGATAAAAACAAACAGGAACAGAAAAATATTGACAACAGAAGGGTTATAAAAAAGGGAAAACCACAACACAACTTCCCAGCCATAATTTCCACCTGCCTGGAAAGGACACCCTTCTCCTCAGGGAGAGAGACAGAGAGAGTCCCTTTCCTGCCCGTGGCAATGATCTGAGGTCGGAGTGAATGTATGACACAGCCCTGGCCAGACCCTCATGTTCTTCAGGCTCACATCATATCATTGGCAGGGGCAGGAAGACAAACAGGTGTCTTCCCAGCATGGATCACAGACAACACACCAGGGCTCTTCCCAACATGGTTCTCCCATGGGGGATGAAGTTGGAGCAGTGCACAAAGCTCTTCCTGCAATTGCAGCATTTGCATGTCTTCCCTTACTGGTGACTGTGTTGGTGTCTGCTCAAATGAGAGCTCTGTCTGAAGCTCTTCCCACACTGGGGACACTCGTAGGGCTTCTCCCCAGTGTGGATGCTCCGGTGGGTGACAAGGTGGGAGTTGCGGTTGAAGCCCTTCCCGCAGTCATGGCAGCGGAAGGGCCTCTCCTCTGTGTGAATCCGCTGGTGCTGGAGGAGATTGGAGCTGGTGTGAAACCTCTTCTGGCACTCGGAACACTCGTAGGGCCTCTCCCCAGTGTGGATGCGTTGGTGCCTGACAAGTTCTGAGCTGCAGCTGAAGCCCTTCCCACACTCCCAACACTCACATGCCCATTTCCCAGTGTGGATCATCTGGTGGCGGATCAGGGTGCTGCTCTGCCTGAAGCTCTTCCCACACTCCAAGCACTTGTAGGGCTTATCCCCATCATGAAGCTCCTCATGGACCATCAGCTCCGATGGTCCATGAGGAGCTTCATGATGGGGATAAGCTGAGCTCTGTCTGAAGCTCTGTCCACCTTCCTGGCACAGGGTGGGTCTTTCCTCCTCAGAGCACCCTGGGCTGGGTTTGAAGCCCTTCCTCCTGCGGAATCTCAGGGAATTTTCCTCCTTGTTAGATTCCTGTGCCATGGAGCCACTCAAATCTGAGGAAGGCAGGGCAAGGAGAGGATTGGATTTGCCTCCGTGCCACAGGGAAAGGGAAGGAGATCCCCCCAGTGCATCCCCAGCCGGACGGCGTTGGCAGTGGGGCTGTCCTGCAGCCTTGGGCTGTGCTGGGCTGGAAGATGAAGCAGGAGAGATAAGGAAAGGGGCACTGACTTCCTCCTCAGCTGCCTGAATGTCTCAGGGCATCTTCCTCTTCCTCACAGCCTTCTCCTCCATCTGGCAGTGGGTTTGGGATGTGAAATTCTGTTTTGGGAGGAAAACAAGAGATTAGTGTATTCAGTTTTGTACTGGTTTGAGGTCAAACCAGGGGGAGATTTTAAGCCAGAATTACAATTTAACAAGAAAATTAAGGTCAAGGCAATGATACAGAAACACTGCCTTAAACTGACACAGTCAGGATATAAACTGACACCCTGCTGGTCAGGGTGGTGGGAGCAGTGCCATTAAATGGTGGCTGCAGTGATGATCGTGATTCTGTCAAACCAGTGATCCTGTAGAAGGGTCTGGTCTTCCTCTGAAGGTCCAGTGGTGCTTATGGAGCTCTTGTCCTCTGGCAATCCAGTAGGCAAGGTGGTCCTGGGGCTGTAAGCTTCAGCTTATATCCAGGTAGGAATGCTTGGCTCCTCCCCCTGGGCGGAGCATCCCACAATGGGATGACGTAATTTTATCAGTCCTTCAGGGACACTCAATGGCCCATTCACAGAAGAGAGCCCCTGGAGGGTGTTATCAGGGCTGAGTCATGGAAGAGATAAAGAACACTGCCCTGTCTGTTTACAACAGTTTGTCAAGATGGGGATTGAAAACATGCGTTTGGTCCATCTTGCACTGTAACCTGAAACAGTGGGGTAATCCCTGCTCGGGATTACTGGCTCAAACTGGCTCAGGTGTAAAACCCCCACCCCGGGAAGGCCACGCACACAGGGGACAATGTCACACTTGCTGCACCCCAGTGAGGCTCTCTGTCCCTGTCTCTTGCTCTCCCCCCTTTTCTCTTTCTTTCCATCTCTCTCTCTTTACCTCACATTTACTGTTCAATAAAATCTACTTTAAATTTGGTCTCATTAGCACCTTAATTGGGGAAGAGACATCTCTAAAAATTTTATTAATTGGATTGTGACATTATTTTGGCACAGGGAGTTTAGGCACTGTTCTCTGACCCCAAGTGCCTTTGACAACAGCATGGTTCCCTCCTCTGAGGAGCTTGTGGCTCTTTCTTTCCAGAGGAACATTTGGTAACTTGGATGCAGCTTCCTCTGAGCAACTTATGGGAAAACTGATGCAGAAAATGGCTGTTGCGGGGGGCCAGTGTAAAGAAAATATTTTCTTGTCCTTCCTTGAAAAGTTTGTTCAAATCACTGGAGAAAAGGGAACAAATATTACCAGTGTGACTGACAAGGTTCATTCACCCCAAGGTGAGGAACACAAGGCTGCTAAAAGTGCCACAGGAAGCCCAGCTAAGGTAGCTAAGTTCCTGAATAACTCCCAAATTCACAGGCTTAGGGACTTTGCCAAATGTGAGAATCATTATTCTATTGATCCCTGTCACCTTTGTGATAGTTACACAAAGCTTTCTCTTGCTTTTAATAATCTGTACTGCACCAAATTTCCACTTTTCTTTTATGGGAACCTGCCAGCTGCTGAGCTGGAGCTGTGCAGGAACCGATGGAACTTGGAATTTTCACAAAATTGCTTCCATTGTCAGTTTATTAATGCTTGGGATTGGTTTGCGTTTCATGACATGTGACTAGTGGGAAAATCAAATATTCGTCAAAGTGGTTTATGCAGAGTTAAGTTTGATTTCTGCCAAGTTTATTTTGTCCAGTGCCCAGGGGATGCTCGAGGGGTCGCTGTTCGTGCCTCTCACCTTGGGGGATGTATGGGAAGGGCTTGTGGGGGCTGTCCCTGTCCCTGTCACCCCAGACCATTCCCCAGGGGCTGTCCCTGTCCCTGTCACCCCAGACCATTCCCCAGGGGGTCTCCATCATTCTCACCCCAGGGAATGCCTGGGGGGTTTTCCTTCCTCTCACCCCCATGCCAGGGGGATGCTCGGGGCAGTCTCTGTCCCTCTCAGCCCAGGGGATACTCAGGGGTCTCTGTCCCCTCACCCTGGGCTTGTTTGGGGGGTCTCCATCCCTCTGGCCTCAGGGAATGCTTGTGCAGGGCTGGGGACCAGGGGCTCTGTGTCCCTCTCACTGCTGAGGGTGCTCAGGCCTGGGGGGGCTCTCTGACCTTCTCATCCCTGGGGAGGCCAGGGGCGTCTCTGTCCCTCTCAGCCCTGGTGTGACCCCTACCCAAACATCATCGGGGTCAGAGGGACAGAGACCCCCCCAAACCCCCAGAAGGGCTGAACCTGGGATCATGCTCATACCTTCTTCATCTCTTTAGCCCAGAAATGAGTTCTGCACCTTTAAGGCTGGTTCTGAGAGCGAAGGGAGGCAGCAAGTGAGCAGGTTTTTTAAAAAACTGCACTCCTCCATATTCTGGCTCCTGGACAGACAAATAGCAGGACAGGGCTCTCCTTTGGTTTTAGTTAGTTTTACCTCACTAAGACAGATAAGTGCCCTGGCCTGTGGTTTTTCTTTTACTTTAGAGCTGTTTAAACCTCCTCTCAACATCCAGAAGAGCACTGGCAGCTCCACCTGTGGTCCATTGGCCCGAGCCTGGTCCACAGCATTTCCAGTGCTAGAGAAACTGAGAAGAGACTGAGTGAGCAGAGCTACAGCTCACAGAGGGACTTTCTGAGTTTTTCATCTCTTTAGGAGTGGCAAGAGGTTTTATTGTTTAATATTGGTCATTTGCTGTGCTTGTGAATGCTTTGTCTGTTAAATAAACAGGTTTTTCCACTTTTCTCCAAGGAAATCTTTTCCCAAACTGATTGGGGAAGAGGCTGCTTGAATTTGCTTTCCAGAGGAAACCCCTTTTGGAGGTTTTCTCCCAAATTTGCCCTAAACTAGGACAGGGTGGTGGGGAGAGGAGAGAGCCCCAAGTGCCTGGACTGGGGGGAGGCTGGAGAGAGGGACCCTGGGACCCCAAAATCCCCCAGCATCCCTAAGTAGGACCCTGGAGAGGGGGGATCCTCAGGTGCTCTGGGATCCTTGGCAGCCATGAAAGAGGGGACCACCAGAACCCCAGAGGGATGAGACTGGAAATGGGACACTCCTGGTGGCTTTTTTAAATTCACTTTTGCTTTTTGAAGGTTTTTCTGGACAGCAGGTGACTTCTAGAGATGGACTTGGGCAGAGGACCTTCAGACTCTCTGTGCTCATCCCTTGTTTTTCCCCAAACCAGGATTTCCCATTCCCAAATCTTGGCCCAATGGAGGAGAAGGCTGCAAGGAAGAGGAAGATGCCCGGAGACACACAGACAGGTGAGGAGGAAGTCACTGCCCCCTTTCTCCTCTCTCCTGCTCCATCTCCCAGCCCAGCATGGCCCCCGGCTGCAGGACAACCCACTGCCAACGCTGTCCTGCTGGGGATGCACTGGGGGATCTCCTGCCCCTTCCCTCTGGCACAGAGGCACATTCACAGGCTCTGGGGCAGGAGGGGGAACCACGGGCGGTTTGGGGTGTGTGGCTCGGCTGCTCCCGGCGCGGTTCCCCCGAGCCCCCGGCACAGCTCCACCAGGCCACCCCACCACGGCACTGGCCGGAGGTTCTTTAACAGAAATGCTGGTAAATTGACCATCTGGAATTACACTAAATACGATTTCAAGAAGCTGCTGGTTTGCTGGGCAGTTTGCCGAATTCCACATTGTTGTTTCTTTCAATAAATCTGCAGTTTAAATGGTCTTAGTAAACTTATGCTGGCATAAAATTTGTGGCTACCATGGGCTTCTCTCAAAACTAAATTACATAAAAACATGACGTACTCATTACATCCTTTTAATACCTCCAGTAAATCCATGATACTGTTACTTCATTCGCAGATTGTTCAAGTTAATAGTGCTGCTTTTTTCACGAATAGCATCAGAATAAGTTAAATTTTGTTGTATGTATAACTTTTAAGGATATTAATTTTTATTTCTGTGATGTTTAATTTAATTCAAATTCAGGGTTGATAAGATTAAACAAAGTTAAGCTTCATTATTGTTAGATTTGAGCAATGTTAAGTTACATTCTATTAATTTGAATTCCTATTATTTTGGATTGAAAGATAATGCGTGTATTGTATTTGCCATCTGTCAGAGGTAGGGCAGTTATGTTCTGTTAATTGGGCAGTTTTCTTTATCTCTTCAACAAATCAATCCTCCCTCCAGGGAGATATCTTTTGTTAATGGGCCACTGAGTGTAACTGCAGGACTGATAAAAATTATATCATCCCACTGTGAGGTGCTCTGCCCAGAGGGAGGAGCCACTCCTTCCAGACATGGTGAGGCTGGGGGTAAGGAGCAGCTTGTCCAAACAGGGTCAGCCCTCAAAGGGCTCATTCTTCTCCATGCCCAGACCTCCTGAGGAGACATTCAGCATCAAGATCACCTGGGGAATGCTTCTATCAGCTCTTCTCTGAACTGGAACATAAAAAAATACTTGATTAAAGAAAAAAAAAAACATAATGAGGCATACTTTGAAATCTTTCATCCTTAAAGGAACTCTAGACTGACTCCAATCAGCTGCACAAGCCATGGACACATGAAGAGCACCTAAGAAAGGTCCATCAAGAGCTTTCTGTGTTTTGACGATCCCCACGGTGGATATGGGGCTGAGTCTAGGACCCTGACACACTGAGTGAAGGCTGAAGAAGCTGCTCAAGGAGTCAGCAGCAAAACTCCAAGTCCCCTGGAGCATGGCTGGGCCCCAGTGAGGGCAGGGAGTGCCAAAGGCTCCCCAGGGACTGCTGAGAGCAGATCCTTGAGGCCAGGAGTGCAGGGAGCCCAAGGCTCTGGGCAGGGAACTGCAATGCTGAGCAAGGCCTGGGCTGGCTGGGGGAAGCAGAAAGGCCAAGCCCTGAGCCCAGCCTGGGCCAGCAGGGCCTGTCCCTCACGGGTGGCTCGGGGCTCTCTGTGGGGCAGGGGGATGTGAGGGGCAGCAAGGACAAATGCCATAAACCTGTGTGACCTTCCAGATCCTCATGGAACCAAGGGGCCAGTAGGACACTGTGGGAAGTTGTGGAACCAAGGTAATCATTGTGGCACTGTTGGGGCCCATGGAATCAAGGAGCCAGTGTGACACTGAGGGGCCTCATGGAAACAAGAGGCCATTGTGAGCCTGCAGGGGGGCTCACAATGCTGGGGGGAACCAAATGCTGGGGGGAACCAAAGGCTCCTTTCTTTGGGTTTGGTGCACAGGAGAAACACCAGATATTCTCAACATGGCCAGATGCAAAGAATATTCTTGGTAGGAAGGGACCCACAAGGATCATCAAATCCAGCTCTTGAGTGAATGGCCCACTCAAGATTGAACCCACAGCCTTGGTGATACCAGCACCATGCTCTAACAAACTGAGCTAAGAGGTCAAAATGGCACAAATTTTACTGGCAAAATATAGACAAGGAACTTTGGCAAAGAGTTTAATACAACATTCACTTCAACATAAAACTCTTACCATAGCATTAACTTCACTTAGCCCATTTACCTAAAAACTTAACACTTAAGGTGTTAAGATACCCAAAAACATTCCAGGTAAGTAGGATTAGATGGAGAAGAAATAGAGAACAACAGAACGACAGAAAATCTATAAGAAGACAGACACATAGGTACCAACTGATCAGGTTCCAGCACCATTGACAGAGGAAACCCAGGATCCAGAGCATGGGCTGGCCTCGCACTCCGGCATTTAACCCCCTGGGCATTCATGGGTCCGCCCCTGGGGTGGGACTGCCAGTGGCTTGTCCAATCAGAGTCAGGGATGGCACCAGCTTTTTAGTGTGTGATTGATTGACAGCTGGACCAATTAGAGCTGGAATAGCACGGCCCCTGCTGTGTGATTGACAGCTCTGCCAGGGCAGGGGGCGGGGCTCTGTCCCCCCACAAACCAAGGCCTGACCCGGGCCTGGCCCCACACGGGCATTCCGAGCATCCCAAGGTGTCTCGGGACATCGATCTCATCCAGCCTCTGACAGAGAGCGCAGGGACACTACAGAACTTCATGGAACCAAGGGGCCATGGTGACCTTGTGGAGCCCGTAGTGTCACAGAGGAGCCATTGTGACACAGCGAGGGCACAGGGAGCCAGGGGCCATGGTGACACATCAGGGCTTTGTGGAACCACAAAGACATTGTGACATTGCAAGGCCTCATGGAAGCGCGGGGCCATTGTGACACTGCAGAAGCAGGGGGAACATTGTGGCACTCCAGGGCCTCATGGAACCAAGGAGACCATTGGGACACTGTGGGGTCCCGCAAAACCAAGGGAACAGGGAACAGGTCTGGCTGGCTGGGCCTCCTGGGGACCACCTGATGGGTCCAGCTGACCTTGGCATGTTGAGGGCTGCTTCTCATCTGCCCCTGAAGCACTGGGGCTCTGGGCTTTCCTTCCTACGGGAGAGAAATGTCCTTCTCCTCCAGGGCCCATTGCCAAAATTGGGATTCCACCTCCAAATTTCCTGATATGCAAACATTGTTTCCAGAAGAAATCTGCCAGGAGAGACAGATCTGTCAGCCTTGGCCCCCCCAGGGGCCATCTCCCATCTGCCTTTGAAACACTGGGACCATGTGCTTTTCTTTCTTAGCAGAAAAAACCATCCATCTTGACCAGGCACTCACAGCCAAAATTAGGAATCTACCTCCAGAATTCCCTCTATCCAAGGATAACTCCCAGACAAAAACTGCCAGGACTGACAAGTCTGGCTGGCCTTGGCTTCCAGAGGGCTGGCATTCATGTGCCTCTGAAACACTGGGGCTCTCTGCTTTCCTTCCTAATGAAAAGAACTCTTCTTCCTGTCCAGGCGCCCACGGCCAAAATGGAGATTCCACCTCCAAAATGCCCTATGGCCAAGGATAGCCCCTAGATGAAAGTTGCCAGGAGAGATGGGTGTGGCTTGGCTTGGCCTGAGGGTGGCCACCTCTCATCTTCTTCCAAAACACTTGGACTTCACATTCTCTTTCCTATGGGAAAAAAAAACATCCATCTTGAGCAGGTGCCCATGGCCAAAACTGGGATTGCACCTCCAAAACTCCATACATCCAAGGATTTCTCCCCAGTGAAAGCTGCCAGGACAGACAGGTCTGGCTGCCCTTGGCCTCTTGGGGGCTGCCTCTCACCTGCTTTCCAAACACTGGGTCTCTGGGCTTTCCTTCATATGGAAAAGAATTATATTTCTTCTCATGGTGTGTGTGGTCAAAATAGAGATTCCTCTTCCCAAATTCCATATATCCAAGGATTCCTCCTGACAAAAGCTGTGAGGACAAACAGGTCTGGCTGGCTTGGCCTCCCAGGAGCCACCGCTCTCCTTTTCTGCCTTTGGAACATTGGGCTCTATGCTTTCCTTCCTATGGAAAAGAACTGTCCTTCTTGTTTACACAGAAATGGCCGAAACTGGGATTCCACCTCCCAAATTCCCTCTATCCAAGAGTTGCTTTTAGGCAAAAGCTTCTAGGACAGAGAGGTCTTGCTGGCCTAGACCTCTGATGGCCACCTTCCATCTGCCCCTGATACACCAGTGTTCCATGGTTTCCATCCTGTGGAAAAGAACCGTCATTGTCATCCAGGTGTCCATGTCTGAAATTAGGATTCCACCTGGAAAAAGCTGTATATCCAAGGGTTGCTCACAGGCAAAATCTGCCAGTACCATCAAGTCTGGCTGGCCATGGCCTCCGGTGACTGCCCCTGCTACACTGGGGCTGGGTTCTTTCCTTCCCATGGAGATCACTGGGACACTGTGGGGACCTCATGAAACCAAGGGGCCATGGTGACATAGTGGGGCTTCATGGAACCCAGAGACCATTATGGCTCTGTGGTGCCTGACAGAACCATGCAGAGCATCACGACCCTTCAGGGCTCTGTGTCACCAAGGGGGTGACATTATGGCACCTCAGGGCCTCATGTAAGCAAGAGACCATGTGGACACTGTCGGGCCCCATGGAACCGAGAGAACATGGAATAGGTCTGGCTGGCTTGGCCTCCCAGGGGCCACCTGACAGGTGTGGCTGACCTTGGCATGTCGAGGGCTTCACATCTGCCGCTGCAACACTGGGTTTCCGTGCTTTCCT
The DNA here is from genome assembly GCF_036417665.1 of Passer domesticus. NCBI lineage: Eukaryota > Metazoa > Chordata > Aves > Passeriformes > Passeridae > Passer > Passer domesticus. The sequence goes on along the minus strand of NW_026989943.1, from coordinate 84,283 downwards.
TGCTATGGAAAAGAACCATCCCTCCTTTCAGATGCCCATTGCCAAAATTAGTACTCTCCCTAAAAATTTTCCTATAGGCAAGGATATCTCCCAGAAAAAACCTGCCATCTCTGGCTGGCCTTGGCCTCTGGTGGTCATCTCTCATATGCCCAGGAAACAGAGGGGTTCTGTTCCTTCATTCCTATGAAAAAGAACCGGCCTTCATGTCTAGGAGCTGTGGCCAAAATTAGAATTTGGCCTCCCAAATTCCTTATGTACAAGGATTTCTCCCAGACAAAAGTAGCCAGGACAGACAGGTCAGGCTGGCCCTGTCCTCTGGTGATTTTCTTAGACTATGAGCTGCATGTTTTCATTTGAAAAAACCTTGGAGAGGACCCAGAGATCTCCCAAGGAGGGGTTTTGAGGCCTCGGGCACATGACCACTACATATGAACAAAGGAGCTCTGTGTTCTGTGATGTTGTGGTGCTTTTGCATCATGGAAGTGATGTTCAAAGAGAAGCTGCTAGCAGTTTCCTCTGTCTCTGGAAAAAAAAAAAAAAAACAACAGTAATTAGCTCTGAGAATTGACAGTCTGTTTAACCACTAAGGAAAGTGTACATGCCTCTGTGAAGACACATGTTAAAGATGAGAAAGCCTGGGAGGGTCTCTTTCCCTTCTGGCCAGCAAAGAGGTAACAAGGCTGGCCCAGCCCCTGTCTCAGCCGGGCCGGGCCGGGCGGCTCCTGCCGTGGGGCCGGGCCCCTTCCCAGGGAGCCCCCCAGGCCCCATCGGCTGCCGGGCAGGGCAGGGGAGGCCGCGGGGCCGAGGCCGGGCCGGGCCATGGCTGCGGTTGCCAACACCTGGGCGCTGCCGAGCCCTGCCCCGCCGCCAGCCCGGGCCCGGCCAGGATCCGCCGGGCCCCAGGAGCAGCCCCGGGCCGGGCCGGCTCGTCCAAGATTCTGCCACCCTTGGGGTTCACCCGCAAGCCCCGGGCAGGGGGAGGAGAAGCCATGGGCCCCGGCCGTGCTGCTGCTGTGTTCTGGCCTGGCTGCTGAGATCCTGGCCCTGCCCCAGCACGGCCCATCCTGACACAGCCCCAGCGCAGCCGCTGCAGAAACCTCCATCGTAAAACAGCTCTGGCCGCAAGGACCGAGCCCAGCCGGGGTCACGGAACCATCTGCAGGTCCTGGGTGAGATATTAACTCTTTCAGTGCTTCCATCCTCCGTCGAATGAGAGGAAAGGACAAAGTGCAGGCACACAGAGCAGGAACATGAAGACACCGAGGTCAGTGAGGAGAAGTTGAGTCCCAGATGGGAGGGATGAGGAGGTGCCTTGAACTTGGGGCCGAAATCCTTTTGTAAAGCTATGGAGAAGGATGTAATTGATACATCAGTCTCTCTTTTTCCATATAATGCTTTAAAAACTATGGGGAGATGACTTGTTCAGCAAAGGCCTCCATGCTAAAGGAAGCAAACGTTGAAGTAGCTGTGATCCCATGAGAATTTTGTACAGAGAAAGAGAGCAGAGTGATGAGACCCTGTGCCCTCGGGGAGAGAAGATCTCTGTTCTCAGAGATGAAGATGATTTCAGAAATGGATGAAGAGAACCTCTGCTCCTAAACAGCTCATCTTTAAACTAATACCCCATAAGCTGACATGGCCCATAAACACAGCTGTGGGAAAAGTTGTGAAAAAATGGGAGGCACTTCACGATTACAGATTTTTCTGGGCAGCTTTTACTCATTGTAATTGAAGGCACGAGAGTACTCTTTTGTTATGAAGAGATCTCCATAGCATGAAAGAGAGACTCCTCTCCTTAAGTGAACTGAAGAAAAACTGTTATAGAGATGGTAAACTGACTGAAAATTTTAGGTTTTCTCTCTACATTGTCAATAAGAAAGAAAAGGTTGTAGGAAGAAGTGTTCTGAAAGTTTTGTTCTGATTCTTATTACTCTATTTTTTACTTACTATTAATAAACTTTACTTTATACCCTTTTAAAGTTTTGTGCCTACTTTGCCTTTCTCCTAATCCTATCACACAGCATGAAATGAGTAAGAATATTCTAGTGAGTGCACTGGTAATTAGCCAACACTGAATCTCGCTGAGGGCAGGACAAGTGGCTGACAGTGCCCAGCCTGGCTGGGGCTGTGCCAGATGGCCCCAGTGCCTCAGGACAAGGTGTCTTCTCACAGCCCTTGGTGGCACAGACCCTGCTGTGCCCCAGGCCACCAAGACTTGCCTTCTCTTTTTCCCCACCTGTCTTCACTGCCTCCAGTTCTCTGCTCTGCCTGGGGCCTGGGGACATTTTCTCAGTCGAGTCCCTCAGTGGGACGCATTAAAAGTCCAAGAAACTTTGGAGTTGGATTCTGACTTGGAGTTCTGGAGAGGTTTCTTCAGCTGCCTCTCAGGAACTGATGTTCAGGGCCTGAGCACAAAGCCCCAGAGGGTCATTCAAGTCCTTGTGCTGTGTCTGTGCTGCTGAGCTGGGCTGGGCTCCTGGGTGCAAATCTGTGCCAGAGCCCCTGGCAGTTCCCTGAATGTCCCACGGGGAAGGGCAGAACTGCCACACCTGAGGAAATGCTGCTGGGTTTGCCAAGGGAGCTGTGAGTGTCCTTGGCACAAGGGGGTGCTGAGACCTTGCCCAGAGACCTTGAGAGAGGGTGAGACATTCAGGGATCCCTGTGCTCTGGGTAGGGTCTGGTTTATCCCAGGCTAACCCGAGAATGTGACTGTGCTCTGATTGCAGCCAAAGGTGCAAAGCCAGGGCAGTTGGGAACAAGCCCATGCAGCCCCTCACCTTCCCTCAGCCACAGGGAATCCTTTGCTTCTCTCATCTCTCAGTAGCAAACTCTGAGTGCAGCAGGAATGCTGCGGTTTTCTGACCTCAGCAATCCAGCAATGATGTTTTAAAACAACTCCTAAAACCAACTCCTGACATTCTTTAGAAGTGTGAGTGCAGATGGTACCAATTCATTCTCCATTAGGAGTGATTTCCCTGACAAATCCTGAATATTCAGCCTTGTCCCTCTTCCACATGGCCACAAACTCAGGGCAGCAGGGCAGGGATGGCTCCTCAAGAGCCCCCCTGCATAGGCCTGGCTGCTCCTAGCACACTCAGCCAGCACAACTGGAGCTCAGGCAGGGACCTGGGTGAAGGTTTTCCCAAAGCAGGAACAAGGCTGGGTGAGTCCCAGCAGGACACTCTGCAGGGAATGGTCCAGGTTTGGCTCAAAGCAGCCTCTCCTGACTTGTCACTGTCCTTTCTCCATGAACAGGTCCCCCTGTGCAGCCCCAGCAAATGTCCAACAGCAGCTCCATCAGCCACTTCCTCCTGCTGGCATTGGCAGACACGTGGCAGCTGCAGCTCCTGCACTTCTGTCTCTTGCTGGGCATCTCCCTGGCTGCCCTCCTGGCCAACGGCCTCATCATCAGCGCCGTAGCCTGCGGCCACCACCTGCACACGCCCATGTTCTTCTTCCTGCTCAACCTGGCCCTCAGCCACCTGGGCTCCATCTGCACCACTGTCCCCAAAGCCATGCACAATTCCCTCTGGGACACCACGACCATCTCCTACACAGGATGTGCTGTTCAGCTCTTCTTTTTGTATTTCTTCATCTCAGCAGAGCTTTCACTCCTGACCATCATGTGCTATGACCGCTACGTGTCCATCTGCAAACCCCTGCACTACAGGACCCTCCTGGGCAGCAGGGCTTGTGCCCACATGGCAGCAGCTGCCTGGGCCAGTGCTTTTCTCTGTTCACTGCTGCACACAGCCAATACATTTTCCCTGCCCCTGTGCCATGGCAATGCCCAGGGCCAGTTCTTCTGTGAAATCCCACACATCCTCAAGCTCTCTTGCTCACACTCCAAACTCAAGAAACTTGGTCTTCTTGATGCTAGTGCCTGTTTAGGACTCGGATGTTTTGTGTTCATTGTTTTCTCCTATGTGCAGATCTTCAGGACTGTGCTGAGGATCCCCTCTGAGCAGGGACGGCACAAAGCCTTTTCCATCTGCCTTCCTCACTTGGCTATGGTCTCCCTGTTTTTCAGCACTGTCATTTTCGCTCATCTGAAGCCTCCCTCCATCTCCTCCACATCTCTGGAACTGGTGGTGTCATTTCTGTACTCGGTGGTGCTTCCAGCCCTGAACCCCCTCATCTACAGCCTGAGGAACAAGGAGCTCAAGGCTGAAATGTGGACACTGATGACTGGATGCTTTCAGGAACATTAAACTGCTGGCCAATTTCTGCAAATCACTTGTAATAAAAATCACCTTTGATACTTGTTGTTCGTTTCATTTTGGATGTTCTTTTCCTGTTTTAATTTTTTCACATTGTCCACAAAGAAGTGTCATTGTGCCATATCTCATTTTGTTTCTCTTCAACTTGCCTGTGGCCACAGACTGTGTCAATGAGGGGCTGTGCTCTTGGGAGCTTTAAAGGAACTAAAGGATCTCGCAGCAAAGTTTTCTGCAGAGATGCCCTTTTGTTGCCTTCTCTGGAGCTGCAGCAGCAATGTCTGTGTGCAGAGCTGGGGGCAGATCAGTGCTGGCACAACTGCCCTGCTGCTGCTGGCCACACCATTCTTGATCCATGACAGGAACCACTGGCCTTCTTGGCCACCTGGGCACACTGCTGCCTCATGTCCAGCCTGCTGTCCATCAGTCCCTGCAGGTCCCTTTCTGCCTGGCTGCTGTCCAGCCACTCTGTCCCCAGTCTGTAGCGCTGCAGGGGTTGTTGTGGCCCAAGTGCAGGACCCAGCGCTTGGACTTGTTCAACCTCACCTTGCTGGATTTGGCCCCTGGATCCAGCCTGTCCAGGGCCCTGTGCAGAGCCCTCCTACCCTCCAGCACATCAACACTCACACCCAGCATGGTGTCATCTGCAAAGATGTCCTTGGCTCCATGTGGCCTCTCAGTGTCACCATGGCCCTCAGGTTACACCAGACCCTGCACTGTCACAGTGGTCGCCTTGTTTCAATGAGACCATGCAGAGCAACAATGCTCTCCTTGGTTCCATGGGGCCCCAAAATATGACAAAGGACTCCTTGTTTCCATGGGACTTCACAGCGTCACAATGTTCTAATTTGTGCTGCAGTTTCACAGTGGCCCCTTGGTTCCATGGGGCCCCAGGGTGTCACAATGGCCCCATGGTTGCAGGAGGTCCCACACTGTCACCATGGTCTCTGTGGTTCCACAAGTCCCCTCAGTGTCACAATGGACTCCTTGTTTCCACAAGGCCACACAGTGTCACAGCTGTCTTCCAGATCCCTTGAGGCCCAATTGTGTCACAGTGGCTCCTTGGTTACACAGTGTCACAATGTCCCCTTGGTTCCATGAGGCCCCGCAGTGTCAGAATGACCCCTTGGTTCCACTGGGCCCTGGAGTCTCCCAATGGTCTCCTTGGTTTCTCACTGTCAAAATGGTGAAACCCCTTGGGTACACAAGGTGATGCAGTGTCACAATGGCCTCTGTGGTTCCATGAGGACCCAGAGTGTCACAGTGCACTCCCTGGTTCCATTTGGCCCCACAGCACCACAATGGGCCCCTGGTTCTATCAGGCTGCACAGTGTCACCATGGTCCTCTTAGTTCCACAAGGTCCTGTAGTGTCACAATTGCCCCTTGCTTCCCCAGAGTGTCCCAATCATCAGAAAATGACAGAATCAAAGAGGCTGGAAAAGACCTTTGGGATCATCAAGTCCAACCAATGCCCTAATACTGCCTTGTCACCCAGACTATGCCACTAAGTGCTACTGGAGAGGGACAGTGACTCTGCCACCTCCCCCTGGCCTGCCCATTCCAATGCCCACTCTTTCTGTGAAGAACTTCTTCCTACTGTCCAGCCTAAACCTCCCCTGGTGCAGCTTAAGGCTGTGTCTTCTTGTCCAGCCCTCCAGCAGATCCACACTCTCACACAGCTTGGTGTCATCTGCAAATTTGTGAATGGTGGACTCGATCCCCTCACCCAGATCATCAGTGAAGATATTAAACAGGACTGGGTCCAACACAGATCCCTGGGGGACAGCACCAGTGCCTGGACACCAGCTGGGTGCAGCACCATCCCCACCACTCTCTGGGCCCAGCCTCCAGCCAGCTCTTAAATCTCTCAGGGAGGAGGGAACCTGCCCAAGCCGTGGGCTGCAGCTTTTCCAGGGAATGCTGTCAGAGACAGTGTCAAAGGCCTTGCTGAATTCCAGGCACACAACATCCACAGCCTTTCCTGCATCCACAGGCTGGTCACCTGGTCATAAAAGGAGAGACCAGGTTGGTCAGGCAGGACTTGCCACCCCTAATTCCACACTGACTGGCTCTGATCCCTCAGCCATCCTGTGGGTGCCCTGTGATGGCTCTCAAGGTGATCTGTTCCATAACCTTGCCAGGCACCCAGCTCAGGCTGACAGGCCTGGAGTTCCCCAGATCCTCCTTCCAGCCCCTCTTGGGGATGGGCTGACATTGGCACCTCCACTCCTCTGGGACCTCCCTGCTGAGCCAGGACTGATGGTAAATGATGGAGAGCAGCTTGGGGAGCTCACCCACCAGCCCCCTCATCCCCCTAGGATGGATCCCATCTGCTCCCATACTCCTGTGAGCATCTGAGTGGCTCAGCAGGTCAGCAGCGGCTTCCTCCTGGATTTCAGGGGGCTGTTCTGCTCCCTGTGCCCATCCAGCAGCTCAGGGGAACACTTGCCCTGAGGGCAACCTGTCCTAATATTGAAAATTGAGACAAACAAGGTGTTAAGCAGCTCAGCCTTTTTTTTATCTTTTGTTGCTATATTCCCCACTGTATCCAATAAGGAATCGAGGTTCTCCTTATACCACATGTTGCTATTTAGTTTATTTATAGAAACATTTTCTATTATTATTTACAGAAATGACCAGGTTAAGCTCTAATTGAGCTTTCACCTCTCGACTTTTCATTCTGCATGACCTAACAACATCCTTAAATATTTTCTAAGATGCCTGACCTTCTGTCCAAAGCTGATGCACCTTCTTTTTTCCACTGACTTCCCACAAAAGCTCCATGTGCAGCCAGGACAGTCATTTTCCTCTCTAGCTCATCTCTTGCCACACTGGGACAGGCTGCTCCTCCTCCCTTAAGATTACTTTCTTGAAATGTGTCTGTCCTTCCTTGGGCCCTTTGTTTTTAAGGGCAGTTTCCCTTAAAAAAATCAGGACCTGATTTGGTACTCTGCAAATCTACATTCTAAATAGGCCAAAGTCTGCCTTAGCTAATTCCAGTGTAGAAGTTTTGTTGCTGCCCCTCCTTCTTTCACAGAACATTGAAAACTTGATTATTTCATGGTCACTGTGCTCCAGGCAGCCCCTGACCCCCACATCTGCCACCAGCCCTTCTCTGTTTTTGAACAGCAGGAGACAGAGCTTTCCTTGAGAATGTTACCAAAAATTTGGTATATTTGGTAAAATAGAAAATTCATTAACCCCAATGTAGCATGAAGAAGCAGCATTATTTATTCAGCCGGATGCACGGGGGAGAGCTCCTCCCAAAGCCCTGCATGCTGAGTACAGGAAAGTTTCTGTTTATTTTCTGTATTTTGCACACACATTCATTGATTGCCCTGGACTAAACACACATATGATAATCATTTCCCCAAAATCATTGACATATTTCCCCTCCTCTTTACCCATGAGTTCTGTCCTGTGGGTCTCTCTGGTGGTCCCTGGTGGTCGTGGACCCCAGTGTTCCAGTGGGCCTGGCTGAGCTGGCAGGACACTGAGGCTGGTGAACTTCCAGTTCCCCTTCTGACACAATGGGCATTGTGTGCTTTCCATAGGCCTGGGTTTTAGGAGAACAAGCTCCAGGTGTCAGCTCACCTGGTGTAGACAATTGATCATCTGGTAACATGAGGACATAGAGTGGGCTATGACATCACAGAGTGGGTTATGTCAGGTCATTGAGAAGCTATGACATCACAGGCCATCTCTGTGACATCACAAGGCAGAGGCCTGACATCACAGAGAAGACTATGACATCACAGAGTTGGCTGTGACATCAGCGACCCGCTGTGTGACATTATAGAATGGGCTGTGACCTCACAGAGCAGGTTGTGACATCCCAGAGGGGCTCTGTGACATCCCAGGAGGGCTGTGTGAGGTCACTGGGTTGCTCACTCAGCCCCAGCTCCCCCTCACAGTTTCTCCCAACAAGTCCAATGATGTTCATGCCCAGCGGGGTCCCTGTCCCCTGGTATCCACCCGGTCCACCTGGAGCCACAGCCTCCAGCAAAGGATGTTCCACAGGATCCAGCCCAGAGCTTGACATGGGGACAAGGGGCCAGGGCAGTGTGACCAGGACATCAAGGCCGTGGATGATCCAGGTCACTGTGTCCTGGTTTGGGTACTCCAGGGCAGGAAAGATGTCTGGCAGATGGAACAGGGTTAGGGAAGGGCCTCCAAGGTGGGGCTGGAGCCCTTGGGCTGTGAGCAGAGGCTGAGGGAGCTGGGCTTGTCCAGCCCAGAGCAGGGAAGGCTGAAGGGCTCCTCATCCTAGCCTGGCAGTGCCAGCCAGGAGGTGATGGAGAACACAGAGCCAGGCTCTTCACCAGGGGGCCTGGTGGGAGACAAAAGCCAATGGGTGGAAGGGGAAAGAGGGGAGATCAGCCAGGACAGGAAGAGATGAAATTAGTCAGGCTGGTTTCCGCATTTTCTCAACAGAAAAAGCTGCCTGAGCCCCTTCTCTATCTACCACTGACAGCTTTGCAAATCAGGAATTGTTTGAGCTGTTTTGATCCCACTCCAGGACGAGCATCCTGATACAAGAATTTAATTGTGTTTATATCTGTCTCAGAACCACTTTTATCTAAAATTAATTTTAGTATGGAAATCACTTGCGGATGGAGGACTCATCAGACAATGCTGGGACCTTGCATATAGCTCAGGGAGAAGCATGATTGTTATTAAATTTTATCATGTTCAACTATGGTATGTTGGCCATGAAGAGAAACCTTTCTGTGCCTCTGAGTCTCACCAGTTCCTGACCCCCAAAGGACACAAACCTGATGAGTTGTGGTTCCCACTCCAGTGGTGGCACTTGCAGCTCCCTCAATAGCCAGAGCAGAGCTCCTGTGTCCCAGAAATTCCCTGGCAATGCAGGGATGAAGGAAACAGCACAGGCTGTGGGGATCAGGGGCAGGGCACAGCCAGGGATTTGGGATGGTTGTGAGCCAGGGCAGGACTTGGCCCTTGGCCTTGTTGAACCTCATCCCATTGTCCTGGGCCCATGGCTCCAGCCTGTCCAGATCCCTCTGCAGAGTTTCCTGCCCTCTAGCACAGCCACACTCCCACCCAACTTGGGCTCACCTGGAAACTGATTGAGGGTGCCCTCGATGGCCTCGTCCAGATCAGCAATAAAGAGATTTCACTGACCTGGCCCCAATCCTGAACTCTGGGGACACCTGTGGATGTGACTCCATTCCTCAGTTGCTCTGAGCACCAGGGGTTGGATGAGGGAAACGACTGGGTGGGGGTAAGAACAAAGTGTGATTGATGGTCAGCCATGAAGGATCTTGATTTTTGTATATGTTCAAACTGTATTAGGATGTTCAGGGGGTCAGTATAAGCTGGGGAATGCTGATATCAATCTATAAACAGGAAAAGAAAACTAAACAGGACAAAACAATATGCTCTGCATTGGTTTCAATGTAGTAGATTCACTTTGAATACACTTCTGAAATCTGTCTAATTAACCACAGAAGAATTGAAGACTTGAATTATTCTCAGGGCTTGTCTTGTTTGGGTGTATTGAACAAATGTTTATAAGCCCTTGTCACTGAATTCCTGAACTGAAATGCTCAAGAAAGAAGAGGCTTCTGGAGGAGTAAAATTCATCAGCAACCTCCAAGTGGCTGAGGATCCATCCCCATCAGAGCAGCAATGAGCAGAAATGGGCACAGCTTTGTGGCTGGCCCAGTTTAGGGATGGGCCCTCGGCCTGGAGCAGGAGCAGCTCTTGAGGCCCCAAGGCCGGGGCTCTTGTGCTGCCCTGGGCACATGGGATGGCAGCAGGGGCTGCAGAGCTCTCAGCACCTGAGCCAGAGGGGAGCAGGGCAGCCAGGGAGCCTCCTTTGGCCTTTTCCCAGCACCTTCCCCCATGGCTGGGGCTGAGTCCTGTGTGAGCTGCAGCTGCTGCTGTGCCCTTGGCAGGGGCTGAGGCCGTGGGGCCAGTGGCCAGAGCAGCCTGGCCTGAGCAGAGCTGTGGGGCCAGAGCCGGCTGGGCTGGGCTGGAGAGAGGCCCTTGGTGCTGCCCAGAGCTCAGGGCAGCTGGCAGAGCTTGCAGGGAGCTGGGCTGGGCTCAGAGAGCCTGCCACAGAAACCATCAGTGTCCATCTCAGCCTGGCTGAGCGTGCAGGGGCCAAGGAGAGCACCCCAGGGTCTGCAAGTTTTCTGTGTGGCAGCTGAGCTTGTGACCCTTTGAGCCCTGCCAAGTGCTGGGGCTTCACCTCCAGCTCCAGAGGAGATGCAACGGATGGGAGCAAAGACAAATTATTCCTGCTGGATTCTTTCTTGTGTTTGCTTATACAGGTGACCTGGATCCATATGTAGATGAGGTGTCTTGTGTCAGATAACACTGCTAGAGTGATAATATTTTTTTAGCTGAAAATAATATTTCATGCATAATATATAATGAGAAAAAAAGACACATATGATCAGAAGAGCATTTGAGTTTTTCAGAGGGTGAGAGACTCATTGATGTTCCACTAGTCAAACCTGTTCAAATACTTTCCTCAGGGCTTCCTTGAGATGAGGGGTGACCACCCGAGGCCAAGGCCAGACAGAGCTCTCTGTCCTGGCAGCTATGTCAAGGGGAGGCCTTGCATGTAGGGAATTTTTCAGGGGGAGTATCCATTTTTGCTGTGGGTACCTGGAAAAGTGTATGGTTCTTCCCCATAGGAAGGAAAGCAGAGAGCCCCAGAGTTTCCAGGGCACATTAGAGGCGACCACCAGAGGCCAAAGCGAGCTAGGCCTGTGTGTCCTGGCAGCTTTTGTCTGGGAGAAACCCTGGCATATAGGGAATTTTGGAGAAGTACCAATTTTGCCCATCGGTGCCTGGGCAGGAGAGATGGTTCTTCCCACAGAAAGGAAAGCACTGAGCCCTACTGTTTCAGAGGCACATGACAACAGACCCCCAACATGCCGAGGTAATTTGAGGCAGTCAGGCCAAGCCAAGCAGACCTGTTCCCTGTTCCCTTGGATCCATGAGGCCCAGCAGTGTCACACTGGGGGTGTCATACTGGATCCTTGGTACCACGAGGCCCCCCTGTGTCACACTGGCCCCTTGTTTCCATGGGGCCCCGTAATGTCACAATGGCCCCTTGCTTCCATGAGGCCTTGCAGTGCCAAAATGGTTTCCTTGGTTCCATGGAGCTGCACAATGACACAATGGCCCCCTTGGCTCCATGAGGCTGCAGAGTGCCACAATGGCCCCTTTGGTTCTTTTGGGGTCCTCAGGATCCCAGTGGCCCCTTGGCTGCATGAGGCTCAACTGTGGCACACTAGCCCCTTACTTCCATTGGGCCAGGTAGACTCAAAATTGTCCCCTCTTGCTTCCATGAGGCCTTGCCATGTCACAGTGCTCTCCTTGCTACCACACTATCACAATTGACCCTTGGTTCAGGGAGGCTTTGAAGTGGCACAATGGTCTCCAGTATTCCATGAGGCCCTGCAATGTCACAATGAACCTTTGATTCCATGAGTCCCACATTGTTCCATTAATCCTTAGTTCCATGGGGCCTTGTACTGTCACAATGGTCTCCTTGGTTCAGTGGTACCACACAGTGCCACAATTGCCTTTTGGCCCAACAGGGCCTCATAGTGTCACAATGGACTCCTTGCTTCCATGAGGCCTTGTAGTATCACAATGGCCTCCTTGGTACCATGATGCCCCATAGTATAGCAATGGTCTCCTTGCTTCCACGGTGTCAGAATGGCCCCTTTGTCCCATGGAGCCCCACAGTGTCACTATGGGCCCCTTGATTCCATGAGGCCCTGCCATGCTGCAATGGCCTCTTGGTTACAATGGGTTCTGAAGGGTCAGAATGGTCTCCATGCTTCCATGAGGCCCCACAATATCCCAATGGACCCTTGCTTCCAATGGGGCCCACAGTATCACAAGGCTGCCTTAGTTTGACTTAGAGGCCCTGAAGTGTCATAGTGGCCCCTTGGTTCTATGAGGCAAAGCAGAATCAGAATGACTCCTTGGTTCCATGTAGAACCACTGTGTCACCATGGTCCCATTGGATCCACAGGGGCCCACAGTGTAACAATGGACCTTTGGTTCCATGACGTTCCTCAGTGTCTCAGCGGCCCCTTGGCTCCATGTGGCCCTGCTGTGTCACAGTTGCAGGTGGTTCCATGAGGCCCCACTGTGTCAAAATGGTCTCCTTTGTTCTGTGAAGCCCTACAGAGCCACAATGGACCCTTGGTTCCAGGAGGCCATGCTGTGTCACAATGGGCTTTTGGTTCCATGAGCTTTCGCACCGTCAACAATGGTCTGAGTTCCGCAGTATCACCATGGATCCTTTGTTCCATGAGGTTCCAGAGCATAACATGACCACCTTGGTTCCAGAAGGTTCTGCAGGGAGCCAATGGACCGTTGGTTCCATGCAGCCCCAAACACTCACAATGACCCCACGGCTCCATGAACTTCTATTCTGTCAACAATGGTCTCCCGGGTTCCATGAGGCCTTGCTCTGATACAATGGACTTTTGGTTCCATGAGGTTCCACTGCACCACAATGGACCCTTTGTTCCATAGGTTCCAAATGTCACAGCTGGCTCCTTGATGCCGGGACCTTCTGCTGTCACCAAATGTCCAAAATATCAGAACACAACTCCTTGACACTAATTTGGTGTTTTAGAGAGCATCATTTATTCAGGCCTGAGGTCCAGGAGGGGATAATTCCTAACCTTACAGGGACACGTGATTCCACAAGTGTATCACTTATGTACAGTCACTATGTGTGTATGGTTATTTACCCATTTCCGTAAAATCCACCCCAAGTTCCCAGTTCAGTCCTCGCTTTTTCTGTCGCTGCATTCTTGAGCCAGATGTCTTCTTCTTCTCTTCCAACCACCCTTGCCAGGAAAGCAGCCCCTGCATGCTTTGTTCCTGTGCTAAAAGTTCGCAGGCATGGTAAGAATTGAATTAACCCTTTTGGTATCAAGCCCAAGGCTTTGTGTGGGCAGGCAGAGGCAGGCAGGAGGCAGAGCTGTCAGCAAAGGAAGGGGCCAGCCAGGTGGGGCAGCCGGGGGATGACAACAGCCTGCAGGGACAGAGGCACAGGGCAGGGACACCGTAGGACAGCCTGGGCTGCACAGGGCACAGGGATGGGCAGCAGCTGCAAGGCCCTGACAGAGCCAACTTGGGCAGCACTTTGGCCATGGCTGCTGGCCCTGGGCCTGAGGCAGGAGCAGGAGACAAGTGACCCTTGCAGGCCTGGGGCCTCATTGCCTCCTTGTCCCTGCTCAGCAGCCTGGCAGGGGCCGCCCCATGGTGCTGCCCTTGGCATTGCACATCCCCACATCCCAGAGCCCATCCCGGGAAGAGCCCTGAGCAAGGAGGGAGGGACAGGATCTGCCTGGCCAGGGCCTGGGGCTCAGGCCTTGGCCCTTTGCATTCCTGAAACACATCCAGGTTTGCTCAGCACCAGAGACACCTTTGCCTTGTTTGTCCCCAGCTGTCATCACTGCCTCCAGTGTTCTGCTCTATCTGGAACCTGGGGACACTTTCACATGAGTTGTGTCTCTCACTGGGACCCATTAGAAGTTAAAGAAAGTTTGAAGTTTGAATCTGATTAGGAGTTCTTGAGAAGTTTTTTTGAGCACACTCTGAGGGACTGAGTCTGATGCAAAGAGCACCAAAGCCCCAGAGGGTCATTAAAGTCCTGGTGCTGTGTCTGTGCTGCTGAGCTGGGCCGGGCTCCTGGCCCAGAGGCAGCTCCTGGCAAGGGCAGCACTGCAGAGAGACAGCTCTGGCCAGGAGCAGCTCCTGTGCTCAGCCCAGCAGGGCTGGGGCACTGCCAGGGCAGCTCAGGGACACCAGCAGGGCACAGCCAGAGCTGACAGGGGCTCAGCACTGGCAGGGGCTGGGGGATGTCCCAGAGGGGGCTGTGTCACAGCGGCACCTCTGTGGCTGTGTCATGGAGGCACAGAGCAGCTGTGATGTCAGAAAGAGACTGTGTGACAGCACAGAGTGGACTGTGTGACAGCACAGAGTGGGCTGTGTGAGGTCACAGACTGGGCTATGAGACCACAGAGTTTATTGTGTGAGGTCACTGAGCAGCTATGACATCATAGATGGGAGTGTGTGACATCACATAGTTTCTTGTGTGAGGTCATTGAGCAGCTATGACATCATAGAGGGGACTCTGTGACATCACACAGCAGGCTGTGACATCATGGCATATCTGTATGACACCATAGAGCAGACTGTCAGGTCAAAGTATGTGCTGTGACATTACAGAGTGGCAGTATGACATCACAGAGAGGGTTTTATGACATCACTGAAGGGCTTGTGACATCACAGAGCTGGCAATTGTTATGAGTTTTGTTTTAATGAAGTTGGGGAAGAATGGGGGTTGCTTGTTGTGGGGGAAGGGAAGCGTCCAGGACTTGGTGGGGGCTGGAGGTGGATGGTGATTGGACCAGGGCACCGACCAATCACTCAACGCCCTGGGGAAATGATTGGTCCAGAATGAACATCAGTAAGGACCAAGCAAAGCGCCCGAATTCCACCAATCGGTGCGTGGATCCAAAACCCACCAATCCTGGACCAGGGACTGTTATAAAAAGGGGGGTTTTCAGGTCTTCGGGGTTCTTTCGGGTTTGTTCGTGTTGGTGTTCATGTATTTTTGAAAGAACCCAGCGTGTGAGAAGCACACTGCTTTTGGAATTTTGAGCTGTTGTGAAAGACCTGGGCTTATCTTGGGTCTTCTGTTCTCTTTGACTTATTTTTAATAAATGAGAGCCTGTTTCAACCTCTCTTCTAAAATTTTGCCTTGTTCGATTTATAACATCTTTGGGGACTCGTCCGGGGTCAGCCACGACCCTGAAGCGGTCCGGGATAGCCCGGGCCCGAGAAGACGTTTCCAGCCACATTTTTCGGCTGCTCGGATCTTGGACTACGTTGGACCGAGGAGGGGAACGTGCTGACTCCCGAGGTCAGAGAAAACGACAACAGCTCAAAGGGTAAGCCCTCTGAGAAGGAGCGGGGCTCGTGTGGTCCATGAGCCACACGAGTGGGGTTTAAGGCATCGGGGGTGCGAAGTGCGTGTGTGTGAGCGAGACTGAGGCTGTTAGTACAGACTCCCGAAGCGAGTGTGGACCTCCTAGTACTGCGGTTCCGGACTCCCGCGAGGGGGCCGGCTGGGATAGGAGGGAAGCGAGTCTTGAGGAGTGAGTGTACCCCTAGGGACCCCCGGGAGTAGGGGAGACGGGGAGTACCTACCCGTTCGTTGCCCTTACCCACATAGGCTCCTGTTCCTCCTGAGAGTGGAGGCTCCTAGGAGTGGTCTTAGTCAGTGGCCCGAATTGCTCCCCTCGAACTAGGACCCCAGTTGAAGGGGGTCATACAGGGGGGCACGCCTGGCACTCTGAACTAGGACCTCAGTTAAAGGGGGTCATAGAAGTGTCTGGGTGGGGGTTGGTGAGGCAGATTTGCCCAGTGGGGGGTCTCTGCCCACTAACTAAGACCACCTGGAGGGCTGTTCCTCAGAGGCAGACTGAGAGAAGTCTGACTTCTGAGGCATTAGGACCTCAGGTGTGGGAGAAAATACTCCCACACGGAGACTGCAGCTTAAAGCAGCCACCGTGCGGGAGAGTGCCCCTTTTTCCAGGCCAGGGAAGGGGAGGGTGCCCCACCTGAGGGAAATAGTAGGGACCTCTGAACTAGGACCCCAGTGGAAAGGGGTCATAGGGAGAAAGTAGGCTACCCCGAGCCAGGATCCTAGCTAAAGAGGGTCGTAGGGGTAGCCGAAAATATCTTCACAGGAGCGGTGACCCACAGGGTGAAGGCGGGCCACCGGCTGTGAAAGGGCCTTTCCAGTCGCTAGGGCTGGAAAGGAGGTTAGAACTGACCTGAGGTTAGGGAAAATTTTTGGTTTGTGTACGAAACTTGTTTTGTTTGTGTTTAAATTGAGTTTGAAAATATAAGGAGGGAGGTTCTGGGGTGAGGGCTAGCCCAAAAGTCCCCAGACAGCTCCCAAGCAGTGTTTTTAAGTAATTGGCCAGGTGGTGGCCATTTTAAGTTTACTTTGAGTGTTGTTTTAAGTGATTGGCCAAGTGGAAGCCATTTTAAGTTTTATCTCGGTGGCTTTAAGTTGTGGGCCGAGTGGCGGCCATTTTAAGTTGGTAAAGTAGTGCTGTGTGAGGGCTGCGAGGCAGCCATTTTAAGTTCTCTTTTATGGTGCTGTGTGGTTGTGGGCCGAGTGGCGGTCATTTTAAGTTGGTGAAATAGTGTTGCGTGGAGGCTGTGAGTCAGCCATTGTAAGTTTTTGTCGTATTGTGGTCGAGGGCCGAGTGGTGGCCATTTTGGGTGCGTACTGTGTTGTGTGTTCTTTTACTGTGTGGTGATTGTGGGCCGAGCAGCGGCCATTTTAAGTAAGCGAAACAGTGCTCAGTATAAGTTTAATAAAATTGTTAGTTAAAATTTCTTTTCAGAATATTTTTGAATATTTACTTCTTTTAAAGCAGATTAATTTCTTTAGTTGAGTTATTTCTAGTTTATTACCTTAGAGCTGCTATTTACTTTAAATCCTTATAGGTCCAAATACAATTGATTTCCTTAAGATTTGTTATTTTTATTACAATTCCTATATTTTACTATTTCAATTTACTGATTTATATTAGCCACCTTTATTTTAACTTCCACGTCCCGCTATTTTAATTTATCATCCTATATCAGTTATATTTAAGCTGTAGTATTTATTTCTATAAAATCTGCCACTTTATTTTGATTCTCATCATTAGACGCCATATTTATTTTATTTCAGTTCCATTAAAATCCGCCATCTTTATTTCAATTCCCCCACTTAGAGTTTCCCACAATCAGTTAAACCTGCTATTTTTATTTCAATTCCCGCCATCTTTATTTTAACTCCCACACCCCACTATCCGATTTATTTTATTTAAATCATCATATTTTATTTAATTTCTATAAAATCTGCCATCTTTATTTCAGTTCCCATCTTAAGTCATCATATTTATTTCATCTCATTTCCCACACTTGGTGTCTCCTATATTTGGTTATATTTGATCTCTTTAAACAGTGTTGTTGTTGTGTGTTATAGAGTAAGAGGCACAGTTTAAATTCTAAGCATGGGGCAGGGTACAGGAAAGAGTGCAGTTAAGAAACAGAAAGTGAAACAGACCCTTAAGAATATACCACCTAATAGTCCATTAGGGAAGATGCTGGATAGTTGGGATGATGATGAAGGATTGAAGAGTTTAAATAGAATACAGATGATAAAATACTGTACTGAGGTTTGGCCTCAGGAGAGTATTGCGGAAGGTCCAGTGTATTGGCCGTGGTATGGAACAGAGGAAAAATGGTTATGTGAGGCCCTAAATAGGTACGTTAACACCCGACTAGATCCATGCCAACAAGAAATTAAATACGCAAGATGTTGGATGGAACAAAAGAAACAAGAAAGAGAAGTAAAGATATATAAAGTCTCGAAAGAAAAAGAGAAGTTGATAAGTTGCCAGAAAGGAGGTGGGACCCCTTAGACCATCTTCCTCCTCCTCCAGATCCAATAGAATACCTCCCATTACCTCCTCCTCCCTCAACAGCACCAGTAAATGATTTGCCACCATCTCCTCCGGAATTATACTCCACAATACCAACCCCAAAGGAAAAATTAAGACAAGACCTAAATGTAGAAACAACAAAATCACCTCCCTCCTCAAATAAAGAACAACATATTGCAGATGTATCTTCCTCTGTGCCATCTCCCCTCCCAGTGACACATGAGCCTGAGCACTCAAATTTATCTCCAATTTCGCCGAGTGCATCAAATTCTACTCAAAGTACCCCTACCCCAATTGTAGTTCCTAAAACCTTCCAAAATCCTCCTTTTAATTTTTCTTCTATATTCCAGCCAATCCCTCAAAACGTGTCTTCTCCCATTTTTGGTACTCCTTTTTATATACCCCATGTACCCCAAAACCCCAAAAGTCAAACAGGGAAAGAACATCCAACAACCGAAAGAGCTTGCTGCTGTAGAAATAAGGAAGAACATAAAATAAACGAGAAAGACAAATATGTTGAGAGTCACCCATACAATACTAGGTTCCAGGCCAAGAAAATACAAGAAAATCTAAAAAAAGCTGAAAAATTATTTCCTTCAAGGGAAGTACCTATGGGTGGAGCCAGAGGAGGTATAGGCTTTGTGAATGCACCCTTAACCGCCTCCAAGATTAGAAATTTTAAGACAGATATTAAACCCCTTTTGGAAGACCCACTAGGTATTTCCCAGCAATTAGATCAGTTTTTGGGACCTAACATTTACGTGTGGGAGGAGCTAAACTCAATCCTGGTTATATTATTTTCTTCCGAGGAAATACAAATGATCAGGGCAGCAGGTATGAGAATCTGGGAGAGGGAAAATCGAGGTGGTCCTAGAGGGGAAGATAAAATGCCTCTTAACGCCCCTGACTGTGACCCAAATGAAGAGGAAGGAAGAACAAATATGAGACAATACCGGACCTTAATAATAACGGCAATACGGAAGGCAGTACCGAGAACCAATAACGCAAGGTTAGCTTTTGACAGTCACCAGCAAAAGGAAGAGTCACCAAGTGCCTGGTTAGAGAGGTTAAAGAGAAATTTCCAGCTATATTCAAGTGTAGACCCAGACAGCCCAGAGGGACAAGTGTTGGTTAAGATACAATTTGTGACAAAAGCATGGGTTGATATAAGAAGGAACTAGAAAAGATAGATGATTGGCAAGACAAGGGAATGAATGAATTGTTAAGAGAAGCACAGAAGGTATATTTGAGGAGAGATGAAGGGAAGACAAGAACCAAGGCGAAAATGATGGTGGCAGTAGCAAGGGAGAGTGCAGGATTTGGAAGCAATGGATTAGCAGGAGGAGAAGGGGGCAGGTATAATGAGTCTAGAGGAAGTTCCAATCTTTGATGAAAAAGAACAGGAAGAGTTACAAAAACATGGTGCAATATTAAAAGAAACAGGAAAATGGGAAATGCCAGATGGGAGGCAAATACTAAACAAAGCACTCACAAGAAAGAAATTAGAAGACCTGCATGCATCAACCCATTGGGGGACCCAAGCGTTACATGACCATTTCATGAGGACCTATGCATGTATCGGAGTATGGGAAATTGCAAGAATAATAATGAGGGACTGTATGATATGTCAGAGAATAAATAGAAAAGTGATGAGAAAACCACCTCAAGGAGGAAGAGAGTTAGCAAAAAGACCGTTCCAAAGCGTCCAAATAGATTTCACAGAACTGCCTCAAGTGCAGAGATACAAGTACCTATTAGTAATAATAGACCATCTAACCCATTGGGTAGAAGCATATCCGACCACCAGAGAAACTGCAGAAACTGTAAGTAAGATCCTATTAGAACAAATCATACCCTGGTACGGAATCATAAATACCATCGATTCAGATAGAGGTCCTCATTTCACAGCTAAAATAATACAACAGCTTGTAGAAGCCCTAAACATCACGTGGAGATTTCATACACCTTGGAGACCCCAGAGTTCTGGAAGAGTAGAACGAATGAATCAAACTCTTAAGAATACACTTACCAAATTAACAGGGGAAACGAAAATGAATTGGCTGAAATGTCTCCCTTTAGCTTTACTAAGAATAAGGACAAGACTGAGAGCAGATGTAGGAGTATCCCCATAAGAAATGATGTTTGGGCTACCGTTTTTAACAACCCTAGGACATGCAGGAACATACGAAGAAGGAGAAATGAGTGTAAGAAAATATATAAAGACTATCACCAGCACCTTAGAAGAACTAAGAGTTAAAGGATACCTTCCTCAATCCACTCCTATTGATTTTAAAATTCATAAATTTCAGCCCGGTGACTGGGTGTTAATCAGAGCCTGGAAAGAACAACCCTTAGTCCCAAAATGGGAAGGCCCTTTTCAAGTACTATTGACTACTGAAACTGCTGTGCGAACCCAAGAACGAGGATGGACACATATAACCAGAGTAAAAGGGCTGGTTTCTGCACCTAAGGAACCACCACCGACTTTAACAAAGTCTAAAGAGACCTCAGACACACCGCCAAGAGACCCATAAGCTATAATTCCTAAAAATTGTTATATAAATGTTTAAGTGAAAAGTTGTTAATATGTTTTTAATGAAATTTAATGTTTAGTGTGAAAGATGTAAAATTGTAAAATATATTAATTTCTGGTATCTCTTGTTTCAGATCAGAAGATCAAAGGAAAGAAATAGAGCATTCTCCCACACATCTAGCAATCTGGCCCTAAAAAGAACAGAAGAAACAAGTTGATAAAAAAAGGGAAAGTGAACTCCTGCAACAGTAACTGGTAAGAGTAACACGTTAAGAAAAAGAGCGAGAGGGGGGCAAGACCGGATCAAGTTACACTCTTGCCACAAAGAGTTGCTGATCCTCTGCGGAGGGGAGACATGATTGGGAGAGTGGCTTGTACCGGACCCCCATTCCTAGGAATCCTCCTACTTATGATCATCGACAAGGGAGAGACAGAACCATGCGAGAAGTGTTACTACCCTTTGTATGCAGGAGAGTCTCGGACTGCCGTCCTCAGGACACACACTAACCCGAGTCCTAATTGTATCAACTTTTTGTCAGTAACAACTTGTATGGAGGATGGAAAAACATATTGGCTATTCGAAAATATAGGAAATTTTAAACAAAAATTGTTGGGGGAATGCCCTATGAAAGAGAAGTGGGTCTGTTCTGAGAAGAAACCCATTGAAGGACAAGTAGGATATGAGGATTATGAACCCGATTTGATAAAAGAAAAAGAAATAAAATGGGTGATTAAAAAGGGACCGAAAATCCCAACTCTGGGAGGGAAAAATCTATTCCTCGACCTAGCGGAAAAGATAAGTCACGAATTTAACATCTCTAACTGCTGGATTTGTGGAGATACTTGTATGGCTGAAATTTGGCCATGGGAGGGAATCCCCATGAGTCCACAGGACGTACTTAGAATTCTAGACAAAGAAGGATCCGAGCGAGACAACCGACCGGAGGAAGAGGCATGGAACCTACGATCCGAAATGATTGGTGAAGAGTGCCTTTGGAGGAGGCATCCAGAGTACACCGTGTATTTGGGTGAGATCCATTGTAAGAGTTATTTAGTCATGAATAAAACCTATCAGTGGTGGATTCCCAAACGTCCGCACTTATATTGGTCAAGGTCCAAAAGATCCCAATGCTCTTATATAGAAAGAGAAAAGTTATATGAATGCCCTACCAGAGAGCCCAATCCATTCTGGGATGCACCCCAAATTGCCAAATTTTGGAACAAAACCAACTATAACTTAGAAAGCCAACTTCAGTTTTGGAGAGCTCCAAAAAATTTATATTGGCTGTGTGGAAAAAGAGCGTATGTAGTCCTGCCAAAAGGATGGGCTGGGAGTTGTACCCTGGGCGTAATAAGACCCTCCTTCTTTCTCCTCCCCAGGATAGAAGGGCATCATTTAGGGGTACCTCTCTATGATGAGTTAGCCGGAAAAAGCGAGAGTTGTCCATAGGAGGCACTCAACAATGGGGAGAGGAAGAATGGCCACCAGAACGTATCATTGCCACCTACGGCCCAGCTACTTGGGCTCAAGATGGGTCATGGGGATATAGGACTCCTATTTACATGCTAAACAGAATAATCAGGTTACAAGCTTTATTAGAAATTATTTCCAACCAATCCACACTAACAATAGACCTCCTCAATGCCCAATCGAGGCAGATGAGAACCATGATATACCAAAACCGGCTAGCTTTAGACTACCTTCTAGCCGAAAGAAGGAGTGGTATGTGGGAAATTTAATTCCTCGGAATGCTGTATTGAAATAGATGATCACAGTGAAGTAATTACCAATATCATGACTAACATCAGAAAATTAGCCCACGTCCCTGTTCAAAGGTGGACCCCATTGATACAGACTGATTGGGGAAATTGGTGGAATAACTTATTAAAAGGTGATAGGTGGAAGAAAGTACTGATTGTCTTAGGTGGTGCCCTAATAAGTATCATGTTTCTTCCATGTATGATCCCATGCCTCATCCGGGTCGTTACGAGAACTGTGATCAACTCCCTCGAACTCACCCTCAAAAGTGGAGAAAAAGACAAAGATGCTAACAACATTTTAATGTTACAAGGACAAGGGATGGAACCCAACCCAGTGGCAGAGAATGATGAAACTGCGGCAGAGACTTACAGAAGATACCAGAAATT
Organism: Passer domesticus; assembly: GCF_036417665.1. Classification (NCBI taxonomy): domain Eukaryota; kingdom Metazoa; phylum Chordata; class Aves; order Passeriformes; family Passeridae; genus Passer; species Passer domesticus. Next base: position 61,861 of record NW_026989943.1, on the reverse strand, counting down.
AAGAGAATTGTACACTATCAAAGAAGAAACTATTTAAAAACAGTTCAAAATGAACTGTTTGGAGAAACTGTTAAAAACAGCTCAGAAATGAACTGTTAAGAGACTATTTAAAAAGACTGTTTAAACTAAAGACTGAGTGGGAGTTGATGCGGGTTGATGAGGGCTAAAGCCTGATCAAAGTTTTAGAGGGGGAGTTGTTATGAGTTTTGTTTTAATAAAGTTGGGGAAGAATGGGGGTTGCTCGTTGTGGGGGAAGGGAAGCGTCCAGGACTTGGTGGGGGCTGGAGGTGGATGGTGATTGGACCAGGGCACCGACCAATCACTCGACGCCCTGGGGAAATGATTGGTCCAGAATGAACATCAGTAAGGACCAAGCAAAGCGCCCGAATTCCACCAATCGGTGCGTGGATCCAAAACCCACCAATCCTGGACCAGGGACTGTTATAAAAAGGGGGGTTTTCAGTTCTTCGGGGTTCTTTCGGGTTTGTTCGTGTTGGTGTTCGTGTATTTTTGAAAGAACCCAGCGTGTGAGAAGCACACTGCTTTTGGAATTTTGAGCTGTTGTGAAAGACCTGGGCTTATCCTGGGTCTTCTGTTCTCTTTGACTTATTTTTAATAAATGAGAGCCTGTTTCAACCTCTCTTCTGAAATTTGGCCTTGTTCAAATTTATAACAGCTGTGACAGGACAGGGTAGGGTGTGAGGCTATAGAGCAGACTCTTCCATCATAGAGGGTGGCTCTGTGACATCAGAGAGTGGGTTGTGACATCACCAGATGGCTGTGAAACATCATAGAGGAGGCTGTGACATCACAGAACAGACAGTGACATCACAGGGTGACTTTGTGACACCACAGAGTCTTCTGTGACATCACAGAGCAGCTGTATGACATCACAGGGTGACATCCCAGAGTGGGCTGTGATATAACAGGAGGCTGTGTGACATCACAGGTGCTGTGTGACATCAGAGGGGCTGTGTGAGGTCACTGGGGAGGTCACTCTGCCCCAGGCCCCCTCACAGTTCCCCCAGAGCAGTCCAACGCTGCTCGTGCACAGCGGGGTCCCCTGTCCCCCCGGGTCCTCCCGCCCCGGCGCCGCAGCCTCCCCCAGAGGATGTTCCACAAGATCGACCCCAGAGCCTGACACGGGGAGGGGGGGCCGGGGCCCTGGGGGGTGGGACAGGGGGACAGGGACCCCCCGGCAGCGTCCCCGTGTCCCCCAGGGCCAGAGCCTGGGCCAGGGCTCCTTCACCCTGTTCTGAACGAGGGCTTGAGAGCTCTGAAAAATCCCTGGCTAGGGATCAGCAAAAACCAGATTTAATATTAAGGGACAGCACCACAAAGTTCCTTGGCAAGAGTCACTCTGCTCCTGACTGGACACTTCAGGCACAGCAATCAAATGAACAACAACTAGGCCAAACAAAATCTAGGCAGTCAAACGAGAATTGAAGCGTGAACTGTCCCTGTGTGTGTCTGTCTGTGACAAAAGGACAGTGACGGCAAGGACAAAAGGAATACAACCCAAAAGCTTAACAGAGCTCAAACTTAACAGGACTTAACTTATACCTTAACCTTAATTTCTGCCTTAAACTTCACAATTTAGCAAAAGAACAGCACTTAACACTATTTAACCTTACTTATAACCTATGATATTGCAATATAACAGTGGAATAACATTAACAATATTTATATCAGCTTATAACTTACATTAAACTTAACAGAAGTACAACTCTTAGCAGCACCTCTTATAACAACTTAGCTTAGACATCATGACTTAACCTCACTTACAGGCCTGACTGACTCAGCTATCCAAGGCACTCCAACCCCTCCGAGAGCAGCATTTCTGCCACATTTCCCCAGCACAGGCACTCCTGTGTGCACACAGACACAAAGAGTCAGTGCAAGGCTCCTGTGAGAAATTCCCCTGAGGGCAGGAAATGCTCCCTGTGGATGCTTTGGCATCTCCCCAGTGGGTGAAGGGTTGAGCCTGGAGGAGTGGGGGGATCAGCCCAGGCTCCATCGTTGTTCAGGATCCCCAAGTGCAGGAAACGGGAGAGTTCCCGGCTGGGAGAGGCCCCACTCAGAGGGAGTCGCTGGCCCAGGAGAGCTCCAAGGGGCTCCTTTTGCAGCGCTGTTTGTAGGGCCCCTAGAGAGGGGCTGCAGTCACAGCAATGGTTCATCCTGGCCGCACTTGGCATCAACAGCTTTCTTTGGCAGTGTGCGAACAGGGATGTTGTGCCACTGAGGGAACAAAAACAGTTCCCAGTGCTGCTGCTACAGCAACCAGGAGCTGGTTGGGCAGCAGCAGTGCCTGGAGCAGACAGTGTTTGTGCTGAGCTGCAGAGGAGCTGAGCCCAGGGGCTGTTGGCCAAGGCCAAGGCCCAAGGAGCATTTCTCAGCTTGCAGCATAACATAAAGAATGCTTGCTTATTTCAAATACATTACCTGCTTGTAAGCCTTAAAATACAAGGCACAGATCTCCATTATTAAGCTTAGAACTTCCTAATATCTCACTAGATATACTTCTCTGGAGCTTAGGGAGTTATTTTAGCCCAGCATTAATACACAGACCATTGTTCTACTTGTGCTTATTTTTGTACTTCTTACATAATTTTCTGCTGACCTATCTTATGGCTACTGCTTAGCTCTAATCACAGTTCTCCTGTCTCTGAGGCTTGCCTTTTGCAGCTTTCCCAAAACCCTCTGATTTTATGGATTCCTACACAGAGGAGCTGAGCCCAGGGGCTGTTGGCCAAGGCCGAGGCCCAAGGAGCATTTCTCAGCTGGCAGGGCGGCCTGAGAAGGGGAGGGGGGAATGCAGCAGCACAGGGCTCATGGAATGCATGGACCATTGTGACACCGTGAGGCCTTGTGACACCAAGGGACCATTGTGACACTGTGGGGACCAGTGAGACCAAGGGACCATTGTTACACCGTGGGGCTTCATGGAATCATGGAGAGCACTGTGATATTTCGCTCGCCTCATGGAACAGGGGGACCATACTAAAGCTGTATGGTTCCATGGACACTAGGGACCATTGTGACACTGTGAGGCCCCATCTACAGAGGGTCCATTGTGACACCAAGGGGCCTCATAGAACTGTGGAGACCATTATGATGCTTTGGGGTGTCATGGAACCAAGGGGCCATTGTGACACAGTTGATGAGTTCTCTTAGAAGATGTGGTTGTAGATGCAAGGAGAAATGAGGTTAGAAATGATAGGTAACAGCCTGTCCCTCATGCTTCTCTCTTGCCACAGACGACAAAAGCAACAGCCATCTCTCCCCTGGCTCCTTCTGCTCCTGGACAAGAAGCCAAAAAGGAGCAAAATGAGCAGGACAACCACATGCGTCCAGCTGTGCTCACAGCACAGCCCAATCATTCCAAGAGACTAAGTGCCAGTTGTGGGTGCTGCTGTCTTTAGTGCAAGGCAGAGGTGCAAGTTTCTGAGCAGCCAGCACTTGCTGTTGCTGGCCGAGGATGCCAAGTGCTGGAGTCCTGCAGGATGTAGCCATTTCCTGTGGGCAGTGACAGCTCAAAATTGGCCTTTAACCTGTCATGCTGAGGCACCGAAGAGCTGGGGGCTCTGGATGACCCTTTGGCTGCCTGACTCAGTGAAGCTCTATTTCTGGGCTTCTGCAGTGCTTTGTCCAAGGGCACACATGGCAGTGCTGGAGATCCCAGGGCTATGTTGGTTTTTCCATCGTGGAAAGGTGTGTTTGGCTTGTGGAAGTGTTCTGCAGTATTCCTGAGGAGTTCTTCACTTGTACAGACTCTTTTGGCCCAGCTGTCTTTTGGCTTTTGATAAGCTGCAAGGAGATGACTGCGCTGTCCCTGAAGCTGTGGGGGGCCATTTCTGTCCCGTGTGGCCAAGGAAAGGAACTGCGCAGTTGCGAAGCCTTCTTGTCAGGCAAAAGGCAGAAGTGGCGAATTTCTGTGGCTCTGTTCCATGGTGAAGTCTGCAGCTTTGGAAAGTGCCTTGGAGCCTGGAGTGAGGGTGAAGCTGCAAGTCCTTGAGTGCTCTCTTGTGTTGCTCTGCACAGGAGGGACGTATTGAAATGGAGGATGCAGTATTTGAAGTCAGATGGGCAACTTTTTGGCTGGCCAGCTGCGTAGGCCAAAAGGAGCCAGGGGTGCTGCCCGTCCAGAGTAGCTGAACGTGAGGCAGCCTGTGGCCAGGTGGCCAAGAAGGCCAAGGGCATGGTGGGCTGTGTCAGCAGCAGAGGGGCAGCAGGAGCAGGGCACTGAGCGTTGACCTGTGCTGGGCAGCGCTGCGGCCACAGCTGCAGTGACTGCTGTGTGCAGTTGTGGCCCCTGTGAAGCAGAATGTCACTGAGGGGCTGGAGCGGGTGCAGAGAAGGACACGGGAGCTGATCAAGGGTGTGGAGCACAAGCCCAGTGACGAGGTGCTGAGGGAGCTTTAGTCTGGACAACGGGTGGCTCGTGAGGGGACCTTCAGCTTCTACTCTCTCCATTGAACTATTTTAGCCACTTTTTGTAGTTACTTTTTCCCCCCCTTTTTTTTAACTGCTATTTTGTCTTTGCTTGGAGAATGAGGTTTCTTCATTTTCTTTTTTTCCCATCCATGCTGCTTTTCCTCATTATTTTCTGTCCTTTTACAGGACTGGTACTGGTTCTGCTAGAATTTTAATTTCTAAGGTGTCACTGCTGTAGAATGAAATAGTTTTGCATGACAAGACATCATTCAGTGCTAGCACCTTGGTGCAGATGAAACTGTGTATTTCTTGGCCAGCCAGTATGGCATTTGAGATCACTTTCAGGTTATCAACGCCTGTGGCTTTTTGCAGCCCAGGGAATCAATTTGTTTTGTGTTCGGGAATTGAGCAGGATATCAACGGCCTTTTATTCCAACCGGTCCTCAGAGATCAGAGGAGCTGGGAGGGGCTGGGCAGCATTTCTGATTTCATCCACTTCAGCAGTGTCAGTGTGGTTGAGTCCAAGAGAAGAACTTGCTCAAGCACAGATGCAGAAAGAGTGCAGTTCTCAGTGCAATGCTCTGGGTCAGATCGTTTTCCATAAGTACCTACAAGCTCCAAATTCCCCAAGAGTGTGGTTTATTGAAGCAACAGAACAGCAATCTCAGGATTGCTGCTGAGTGGGGGCACTGCCTACCAAGTTTTGATGTGAGAGAGGACAGTAAAGACAGATTATAGTAGTGAGATCTACCTGTCTGTCTGTCTGTCTGTCTATCTATCTTCTATCTATCTATCTATCTATGTAACTTTTACATAATTGAATCTTCCCATCTCTGGGCCAAGGATGTTGGAGGTGCAAACCTCACCTAAAGCATCCCTTTCAGGAGAGGATTAGAGACATGTTCCGTGTACCAGTTCTGAGCAGGCAGAGATGTTTCCCCCTCCAGATATGGGGTTTTTCCCCCTCAAAGCTGTTTTCCTTCTCCGGCCTCTTCTGCCCTGAAGTCCCCACTTAATTCTTTAAATTTCTGCCTGTCCTAGAGAGGTGGAACAATTCCATGGTTAGGTGCTGTTTGGTGACTCTGCTCATACATGCATTACATGACACATGGTTTCCTTCACTGGCATCCCCAGGGGTGTGTAAGTGCATTCGTTAATTGGGGCCTTATGAGAGTCTCTGTTACTGCTGGTCAGAATTCTCAGTTGACAAAAGAGGGAGAAAAAACACCTTGGTCCTCTTCCATATACTGAGGCGGCTGTAGAGGCTCTGTGACATACATCAAAGTATCTTTGCACGCATCCCTATCTCCTGAATGACCAGGATTTCTAACAAGAGTGTAGATGTCAGAAAGGCAGGAATGCTGGTGCAGGCCCGAGGAGAACGTGAACTGCAGAAGTGTCTCTCCCAAGGGCTGAGGTCAGCCAGGAAGCCACCTGCAGAGCCAGGATGGAGCTGTGGGACAGGGCTGGGTGTCAGTCACTACTGAAAGACAAAGAGGACATGGCAGGAGCAGAGGGAGGCCCTCACCAGAGCCTTGAGGAATGCCACACCTTCCCTGTCAGCTGCCTGAGAGGCTGTTGGAGCTTCAGTGCCAGATGGCCCCTGATTGTAGTGCCAGGGTCACTTTGGAATCTGTGCCTCCCCACGGGCAGAGAATGACCCAGGAGAGCAGCAGCACAGAGCTTTGGGAATGTGTGAGCCCATCAGTCTTTGAGTCTTGGCTCACAAATATCACATGGGAAGTTGAAACCCATTTTCTCTTGCTTTCTGTGAAGGTCTTTCTAGAGAAAGAGCAGGGGCAGACTGCTTATCAGAGATGCCATGCCAGGCTCAGGGAGAGCTGTTCCCAGCCCGAGAGCAGGAAGAGCAGCTCAGGCAGCAGGTGGAAGAGCCATAGCAGAATGGCCAGGTAAGCCTGACTGGCCAGGTGACAGAGGGAAGGGCAGGAAGAGGGGGATAAAACAGCTCTTGGGACTGAGGAGGCCAGGAGTCCCACAGGCACTGAAAGCACAGAGCCTTGGAATCTGCAGAGATCAGCACTGGGACAGGAGGTTTGCAGTGGAAGCAGAGGTGGGTAGGGAAGCAGAAAGACGTGGCTGAATAGATGTGATTTTGAGGCTGCAAGAGGAAAAAGCTGAGCATGATGGCAGCTCCCAGTCACTTGCTCTGCATTTGTGTGTACAGAACATCAAGGCAGAGCCACAAGCAGAGCTGCCCGAAGCTCAGAGTGCCATCATGGCAGTGAAGAGAAAGAACAAGGAAGACATGAGAAGAATTCAAGAGGAGATGAATCTCCATCAGCACAGGGGCGATCAACAAAACCAGGTGAGAGAAAGAGTGGCAGCCACTCCACTCATGAAACTTCCTCTCCATTGTTGTTTACAAACCATCAAGGAAGATGTGCAGGCAGAGCTGCAGGAATCTGAAGCTAGGAACAAGGCAAGGGAGAAGAGGCTGGAAGAAGAAATGAAAATCATCAGAGAGAAAGTTAATCACCTCCCTCAGGCTCTACAAAAGCAAGTGAGTGAAGGAGGGACAGCCACTGCAGTCACCAAACTGATGCTTTCTGCCCTTCTTGCCTTTCAGTGCAGAGCAGCAGGGAGTGGGGCCGTGCCTCTGAGTGCCATCCTGCTCTAGTATATATCACAGTCACTCTGAAGGACATTTCCTGCTGGATCTCAAGTGCTGCCCTGGACAGTGGGACTTGTTCTTTGGCTTTTGGCCAGCAATCATCCAAATTGATTCCTGCTGGCATGTTCCTGCTCTCTCTGTTTCTTTACAGGGGAACATGGTGACCCAGAGGAGGATTGAAACAAGCTGTCTGTATCCCTTGTATATCTGTTCTTTCCCTTTGCTCACAGTCAATGACTCTTGGCTGATAGGGACAAGCTGTAGTCTCTGATTGCTTTGTTCTCTGACTTGAGGTGCAAGTGTCGACATCTCACCTGGCAGACCGCAAAGACTTCCAGCAAACAACGGGCAATGAAGGGCCCCAAGGTTGGCGTGAGGCACAGGAACTGTCCCCACCAGAAGTGCTACAGGTTCAGCACACCTACATGGACTCTGGCACTAAACCTGCTGCTGCAGCATTACCTGGGGGAATCTATTCTGTTGAACCTGGGAATTCGAGCTGGGGCAGTTTGTTCATCTCCAGGTCTGACATCAGCATGGCTGCTCCGAAACCGGAGATTGAGAAGTACCTGGAGATACTGGGTTAGTGTGGCGTATTTCTTGTCTGAGGGACAGTGTACTCTGTGCAGGTGTCAGCACAGCTGTACCAAATGCTCCTCCTGAGTCTGGTGTCCCACTGGGGACATTCAGGACTCCCCAGAGGAAGTGCTGTGCTCTGAGGCAGCGAGGGAGCGCTCTGGGTGTTCCTGCTGCCTCTGCGGGCAGCTTGGACTGGCTTGGCTTTGCCTGAGCTTCCCTCTCTGCTAAAGGCTGAAGCAGCGATTGTTTTTGAACCAGATGAAGGCTGTGGACAAGCAACTCATCTGGACAAGTCCTGTGTGCTAGTGGCCAAACTGAACACAATTTTTAGCTTCTTAAATTCTCCTTAGATTCCTGACTCCCAAATAGTCATCAGAGCAAACAAACCTCACAGAAGTTGACTGGTTTTGGAGTTTTGTCTTTTTGGCTGGGGATTTATTTTTGTCATTTTGGTTGAGGGGGAAGGGTTGTTGTTTTGTTTTGCTTATTTTTGTGGGGTTTGTTTGTTTTCTTTTGGTTTGTTTTTGCTATTGTGGTTGTTACTATTGTTACCCAGCTGACCACAAAGGGCTCAGAGCCCCAGACAGTGGGGCTGCCTTTTGTATCTCCTGGAAGCTCGGATCTCTGCTTAAAAGTGAGCATCTTGTATTTTGTTTCCCTCGGAGAGAATGGTGACCATGGAAAACCCTGTGATTAAATACACAGAAAGGGGACGTATTGGCAGCGGGTGAGTCCAAATGCAGTTACTTCTACACAACCATGGGCCAGGAGTTTTTCTGGTGGAAATGTCTATCCAGCATGAAGTCAGGCCAGCTGGAAACATCTTCACACCCTGAGGATAGATTGTCCCATCTCTCAGTGCTGCTCAGAATTTGTGAGTGTGCTCAGAAGGCTTTGTCAGAGACATCTTCATGCTGCCGAGGTCTTGCCTGCATCAAGGAGCAGGACCTGGAAGATCTCCTTGTCTCTCAAGTGTAGGACAGCTCTGTGTTAATTTCTTTAGCATTTCTGTATGTCTCACAATCATACTGACACACTAATGAAAAAAGAAGAATCTTGCTTGCCTGAAAGGGCAACCCCCTTATCAAAGCTGTCAGATAACAGTTCTCAGGAACATTTCTTTCCCATGGTTTGCTGAAGGAAATAATCTGTGGTTAGGATAGGAACCACACAGTTTAGAAACTGAAACCCAAGATGAAAGAATAAACTCCCTTTAGGAGCTGAGGCAGTGAACCCCAGTGCTTCAGGAACAGGCGCAGTGCCCATGCACTTGAGAGGAAAATGCATCATCTGCCTTCTGGCAGAGCCCTCCTGCATCCTGCAGGTTCTGGGCATTTGCAGGAGACATCTCCTGTGTGGGCTGGCTTTCACTCCAAGAGCTAAACAGCTTCTCATTTCACTGCTTCTCTTTTGTTTCTAGGTCTTTTGGAGAGGTGGTTAGAGCACTCAAGAATGCCACAGGAGGAGAGATAAATGTCAACAGCCCTGTGTTTTTGGTCTATAATTTCATTATTTTCATGAAAACATGCATTCCCATCTCCACATTTTTGTGTTTCTAATTATTCATATACCAAAATACTTCTTTTTTAACTCTTTATTTATTGCAGTTGGTAATTTTTATGTCCTCGTTCTTAAAAAAAATCCACAAGCCATTTTAGCCTCTGGCTCTCAAAGGTAGTTTCCTACCTGTCTGTTTTAAATCAGGGCTACAATTCTTTAATGCAATTGAGACAGGTCCAGGAAATGTACACCAGGCACACCAGTGATTCCTCTTGTAGAATGTCATGGCCCTGTCATAAGCCTCTTTTCTTTTCTTACCCACGCCCCCCCCAACCCCCCCCCCCCCCCCCATCAGCTCAACATTTAGTTGCAAACTTAAACAAGATGAGCAAAATAACAACATAACAATGCTGTTGTGGGCCTTTGGGATCACCCTTGCTGATCTTTCTGCTTTTTCTGTTGACCAAGGCTCTGATCCAGGCAAAGAGATTGCACTTAGTGACACAGAACCATTTGGCTGGAACTCTGCTGATTTCTAGTAACAGCTGGAGGCCTGGATCTCCACAGGATGCTTTGGCTGTCCCAGGCTTTGTTGGCTTTTAGCTGCAAATACCATTGCCCTTGCTTTCTTATCCAGACATACCATGGCTTGGCAAAAACTGCCCAGTGGGCCATATTCCAAAGGCAGTTTGGGCTGGAGTTTGTGAAGGAAGGAGACCCTTATCCAATTGCAAACCACATTAAAAAATTTGTAAAAGAGAACTTCCCATCCTTAACAAATAACTGACAATTCAGAAGTGGACACAGAACTTATTTACAGAATGAAAAGGAAGGGAATTTTCCAATGGAGCTGTGGGTTCTGTAGTTTTTATTCTGACTCCCACTCACAGATAGCACTGGAGAAAGTCATGTCTTCTGCCTGCCATGAATTGTTTGGCTGCAACCATCAGAGGCATCAGGCTGGAGACAGGCTCGGCTGATGTTAGGAACAGGAGCTGCCCCAAGGAGAAAAAAAATGAATGAACTTGTACCTCCCAAACCCATCTCCCCACAGGCTCCAGCAGGATTCCTTTGGTTCTCAGAAATACAACAGATATAGGGCTGAGAAGACCATTTGGATCTATGTGATCATGCCCAAGACCACGCTCATGCTGTTTGGGTTTTGCCATTTTTCTTTTCTATGTTTTCTGTATTCTTTGCACATATATTTGTAGCTCTGTAAGCTACTCTATTAGTGACTAGTTTTCCCAATACTTTTCCACGGCCTTTCCCTAAGCAGAAAGACAAACCTCCAGAGCTCCAAGCACTACTGGGGGGGAGGTAGAAGGCCCCAGTGCTATCTTGGTTCTTCCTGGGACAGACCCCTCCAGACAGCTGGTGAAGTCACCATCCCTGGAAGTGTTTCAGAAAAGACTGGATGTGGCACTGGGTGCCATGGTTTACTTGAGGTGTTAAGGTATGGGTTGGACTCCATGATCTTGAAGGTGTCTTCCAACCCAGTGATTCTGTGATTCTGTGACTGAGGGAACTTTCCCTGCAGCCCTGGAAAGGGCTCCGGGAGCCCTTGGCCAAGGACGGGGATCAGGGCTCAGGGAAAAGCAGCAACGGGCTCAAGGTGAAGGCGAGAGGGCAGAGCTGCCACAGCGTGGCCCAGCAAGAGCCTCATCTGCTCCTCCTCAGGCCGCGCCATCCACGCTGCCGTTTGCGGCGCCGGCGGCTCCTCTCGCTGCGGGGCTCCAGCGCGTCCCGGGGGCCAGGCCCGTCCTCTTTGGGAAGCGCCGGAGCCTCGGAGGCGAGCGGCTGCTGCTGCGGCCGGGCGGGGAGAGCTGCGGCCGCGGCCCCGGGCACGGCGAGCTGCCGCTATGGCCGGCTCCTGCCGCGGCTCCTGCCCGGCGGGCACAGACACGGCCGAGGGCTGCCCGGGAGCTCCGTGCCGGTCCGCAGCGGGCCTGGCCGGGCTGCTGCTCTCCGCGGCCTCTGCCCGCCGCTGCCGGCCCCGCCGCACTCCCGCTGCCTCTGCCGCAGCCGGGCCCACACGGGAGGCGGCACATTCCGGCCGGCTCGCAAAAGCCCTGCCCGCAAACCCCCCGCATGGCCTCGGCTCAGGCACAGGCTGCCGGCGTCCTCGCAGCTGCGAGCCGGGCCTCGACGCTGCCGGCCTCGGGCAGAGCTCCCGCCTGTGTCTCCATGGCCGCGGCTGCTCGGCACAGCGGGCTGAGCACAGCCAGCGCCAGGAGCAGCTCTTCACGGGCCCGGGCTCCGGGCACTCCGAGCTGCAGGCAGCACAGAAAAGGGCTCTTTGTTTCACCTCCTCTTTCAGCGCTGCTAAGAATGTAGCCTGCAGCAAGCTGAGAACACCAGAGCACGGAGCCCTTTGCAGGCAGGGCTGTGTCTGCTGGAGGGGCAGAGGGAGCCCAGCAGGGATCAGACACAAACCAGCAGGGCACTGAGGAGCCCCTGTGGTGGCAGTGAGCAGCTCCGGGCTCTGGGCGCTGCTGCTGGCATTTTCTATTGAGCCATCTCCAAGGTCTTCTCTTGTGCTCTGTATTTCTAAGTGTCTTCCCTCTTGCTTCTTGGTTTTGCTTGTCTTCTGCACCTTCATTTCTCCAAATTTTCCTACCCTGTCAGCAGCAACCCCCATCCACAACTGGCTATGAAATATGAACCAAGCAGCTGGCATCAGCAATGTGTAGAATCCTATGGCTCAGGAATTCTTATGTCAGGGCCCTGTCTGTGCCTTATGCTTGTCAGCACCTCCTTCTCTGTGCAAAAACTAGTGATGAGTGGAGGTTTTTTCCTAAGAGCTCTGAGAAGCAAATGATGTGCTGGGATTCTCATGAGTGGATCCATTAAGTTCATTGCTGGGAAACACAAAAGAATGCCAAGGTAGCAGATCAGCTGGGAGCTGGTCACTCCCTGCAAAGGGCTCATGTATGATGTGGGAATACCACGTTCCAGGGTGGGCAAGAAGGATCAATGTGCTCAAGGTGCAGCAGCTGAGGCTTGGGTTCACCTGGAGCACAGTCACGGGTGGTGAGCACTGGAAGATCCAGCTGCGGTCCCCATCCATGTCCCTTTCAGTGATGGCTTGAGGGTGTCTCAGCCTGGACCCAGAGCACCCTGGGGGGCTCCTGGGGCTGGCTTTGCACTCAGGGTGAGGATGGCCAGGAGCCACTGAGGCCGGCAGTGGGGACCAAGGCTGGGGCTCGTGGCCTGGCAGGTGTGGCTCTGGGAGCTGGGACATGCCAGGGCATGGCTCACTGCCACTGTCCTCCGGAGCCCTGGCTAGCTCTGTGATGCTCCAGGGGCAATGGCGAGAGCAGGGAAGTGGCTAGACTGGGGTTTTGCCTGAGCCAGAACCTCTAAGCCAGCCTGGCAGTAGAGACCCTGGAGGAGCCACAAGCACCGAGTGAAAGAGGCAGAGGAGGCTCTTCTGCAGTGCAAAATCCAGCAAATTTATTAGGAGAGGCAAGGACAGGTTACACAGGACAGAACTGCCAAACGGGAACACAAGCCGAGCTCTCGCTCGGCTCTTGCTGTCTGCGAAGGTGCTGCGAGCTGTGGTGGCTGCACTCAGCCTTGGCTGGGAGGATGATCTGTTTTTAAAAACTCTTAAAACAGGGCGCAGGCACCATATAGTAACCAATAAACAAGTCCCAGGGTGTGGTTTTGAGGGCTGCAACAAATCAGAACAAGGGGAGGACAGAGGGTTGGGATAGGGATTGGATCTTAGGGTGAGGGACAGGGAACTTTCTGGAACAAAGGGCAAGGTTTGAGCTGATGGACAGGGCAAAGGGGCCGGGTTGTTTTGACAGACAGGGAAAAATCTGGGAAGGAGGGAGGGGATTCCTGGAGGGCCAGTTGGGTAGGAGGGCATAAGGCAGGGGAGAAACTAACTGTGATAACTCGGGGAACACCTGAACATACGACAAGCTAATAGAACATTGGACTCAATAAACTAACACGCCGCAACCCAGGAATTGAGGCTCTCAGCAGCTGCGAGGTGGCAGTGTTAGAGCACGCAGCAGTTGGGGGAAGCCATCTCTCAGCTCTTGCTGTGCGGGAAGGTGCTGCGAGCTGTGGTGGCTGCACTCAGCCTTGGCTGGGAGGATCATCTGTACCAGGGAGAGCAGAAAGCTGCCATGGTGAGCAGAACATGCTCAGAGCACTGCAGTGCAGAGAATGATACTGCCCCTGAAGTGCAAAAAGCTTGAAAGCATAGAATTCTGTGCAGCACTGTGGTACAAATTTTCTCTTCTAGGACATGTCCCTTTTTGTATTCTGTAGACAAATTATCAGGATTTATAGAATACATTGGGGCTTTTTCATAAGGGTTTTGGGAGAACTCTCAAGTTTATTTTTATTTACATTTTACATCCAGCATTTATACGGATTTTTCTTATTGTTCTTTTGTAAGTACTTAGGGAACAAATACGCAAGCATTTTTAATCCTTTGGGATATTGTGATTTATATCTTCAGAAAGAGAACCTTGTTGAACAAGTGTGAAGACACCGAGAGAGGGAAAATAGCATAAAAGTCTTTTAAAACAGGGCATATAATGAGGACTGCAGAACTGAGTAATTCCTCCAAGGGGGGAATTAGCAAGGTATATTACCAAGAGTTACTGCCAAGATACTTCCTGAAATCAAGGGAAATGTGACCTGCAGCCATACAAAGTACAGCCAAAGCAAATGAAAACCCTTTGGAAAAGAGGGAATTTTGCCAGTGATATCAATCTGCTGGGATGACTGAGGGATGCCCACCATCCTTGCACTGCATTCCTCAGTATCTGCAGTGTGCTTTCTCCCAATTTCTGTCAAGTGAACAAGCAGCTGCCGTTGCTTTACCATTAACTTCAGCTCTTAGGAGAATTACCTAGCATCATAAATGGTTTTTGGAGCTGAGCAGGACTTTCCCAAAATCTTCTACAAAGCAGAAAGGAACCACACAGTTACTTCTGCTGATGTTAGTGAAGGGTTTCGTGAAAGGAGATGTATGAGAACATTGCATTCTAAAACTTCCACATTCAAGAAAACATGAGTGCACTTAGAATAAAACATACAAGGCTAGCATAACATCAGAACAGGATAAAATGAAATTACTAGACTGGAAGTGATGTATCAGAAATTAAATGTATAATTTCTGATACATCTGCATGCATTTGCAAGCTAAAACAGAAAAAGAAAGACAGATAAAAAGGAATGAAGATTTTAAAATTGCACTGCAGGAGAGTAAACCACAACTACAAAGAGAGCTGAGAGATTCAGCTTGGAGTTGTATTAGAGTGGAATCCATTCACTGAAGGTTTCTGGTGCACACAAGTGCACCAGACTGAGGGAAAAAAGGAGCAAAGTTTAATTTCTGAAAGCCATTTAGATTCCTGGAAGCATTGTCTAGAGATCTAAAAAGCTAAAGCCTCAGAGAATCTGAACCTAAAACCTCCCCAAATCGATTAATAAGGTAGGATGGGCACACCTCTGGTGTTTTCAGAGTCAATGAAACTGACAAGGAGTGTCTGGAAATTAGGAATGCCAACCCAGATTTTATCTGCATTACTTTAAGAACACCTTAATAAGGCACATTAGGAACTCAACACTAACATTCTCACCCTGCTCTATTTACTTTACATTTGAATACAGGCTGGTAGAAGGAGAGATCTGGCTTTAATTTCTCCCCAAGTTATCTGTTGCACTTTCAGGGTAGGAGTACATGTAAAATGCAGCTAATCACTCTCTCTCTCCATGAATATTCCACTAGTGGACTGACATACAGAAACATCCTTCTTCTCTTTATACCTTCCCAAGTGGTGCCTTAACTAAAAGGAGATTTGTGTAAATCACACAGAAAATCACCAAAACTGCTGAAATTAACACTCAATTCCATGATAAAGGCTTCTGAGAAAACACTCCACAGGATCACTGAACAAACTCAAGCTTGGAAGAGAAACATTCATTTTAGCACTGATCAAAGGGAAAGAAAGAAAAAAAAAAATTCAGTGAAAATTCCAAGTGGAAGATAAGGAGAAAGACAGGAAGCAGAGGAAGAGCAAGGCCCTGTCAGATGAGCTGTGGAAGGTAACTTTGTGCCCCAGCACTGTCAGAGGACGTTCCCTGTCACTGGTGCAAGCAGCTGGAGACAGAAATACTGCTTGATTTGGGGGCCACAGTCTTGGTAAGTGCAGAGGTGGTTCAATAACGTGACATGAGGGAGTTCCCCCAGAGCAACTGGGATGCCTGAAAGAAGTGAACAGCTCAGCACAGCCTGGCCCGCTCGGCTGCTTTTCCTTCTGACCCTCCTGGGGAGGCTCTGACATTTCCTCTTCCCTGCTGGAAGTGCAGCTGCTGCCAAGGGAAACGTCCCCATACTGACTCAGTGTTCCCTTTGCTTCCCACATGTCCCATCTGCTGTCCCTGTCCAGGAGAGCTGCTCTGCACGGGAGGAGGAGACCGAGGGAGAGCCTGGGAACATGGGGGGCTGCAATCCCTGCTGATCTGGTTCTGTTTATGGATGGGCAGAGTTAGACTTGGATAGTTACAAGTGTAGGGATATTTACATACATTGACTGATATTTGTATAGGGATATTATGAATGTGTATCTACTTGCATTTATGGATGTATGTTATGTATGTATATATGTGTGTTTGTGTGTGTGTAAACATATATAAAAATATAGATATGTATGTAGTTATATATATGTGTACCTATGTTCACTTTATGTCCCTGCTTTGTTATATTCACATATGTGTACAGTTGTACAGCTCTATAGTTCCACTGTTACAGTTAGATGGATTTTTCTATTGGTACACTGATATTTGTATTTATAGATAGGATTCTTAAGAATATGTTTACATATGTCTTACTATATGTCATATGTAACACTTAATATATATTTACACTGCACATTGCTGTGGTGTATTTAATTCTATTGAAACGCGTATGGATTTGTACAGTTCTGAAATTGTGTTAATTTAGTTCTAGGCTAGGGTTGTTTAGAGAGGAATATTGATATTCCTGTGTTTGTATATGGGCTGTTCAGTTGTAGTAATTTGTAATAAATTTAATTGTTAAACTTTGATTGATATTTGTTTCTAATGAGTGTTTGTAGAGGGTTTCAGTACATTAGATTTTTTAAACTGTATTTGATATTTCTATATATTTACATTGCATGATAGTAACAATAAATTTGTTTTGCAACCTTAAATTGATATTTGTATGTTGACATCGCCAGTGTAGCAATTTATAAAAAATTTCATATTTTTAACCTAAGTTGATTTTTGTGTATTTATTTAGTGTTGCAGCGCTGCAGGGTGGTAGAAATGCTGCAACCTTCTTGGAGGCGTCTCCTTCAGAAGCCGCTCCGAGGAAGGCTACGAGAACAGCCATTTCCAGTCCATGCACATGCACACGCCACAGACAGCTCAGCACAGGAAGGCAGGAAGGGTCTTTGCATGGCATATTCCAGCAAGGGTTTTACTGCATCCAGCACGCCAGAGGGACCAGAGACAAAAGACCAAAGCCTGTTGTCTGCAGGACTTCAGTGTGGGGTCAGTGACCGGTGACCTGAGGGCACAGGGGCGGGCACAGGCAGGGCCAAGGGCAGCAACCTGTAGGGGGGATGAGGGATGAATAATTGGGGTGGGCGGTGTCAGCTGGCCAGTGGGGGAGGCAATCTGATGTGGATTGGCAGAAGTGCTGCAGAGCGTCAGGGGTTAAGTCTTCTCTATCAGCCTAGGTTGAGAAAACTCTGTGATATGATCTTCCTTGAGGGGGAGGAGTCAGAGGATTCCACAACTCCCCTGTTTTTACTTACTATGAAGATTTCCCCAGTGGACCTCTGCAGGCACTTAACTAAACAGGGAAACATGAGTAAAAACAATGATTGCAACCCGAAAAATTCCTCTAACAAATGATGAAACCTATCCTGTCAACCCCCATTGTCTGAAAAGTTCATTGATGCCATCTGGGTTCTTCTTAACTTTTAAGTCCTTAAAAAGTCCTTGCTCCCTCAGCTCTGGATGTTTACATGGATGGATGTTGGGTGTGAAGAAATTTGAAGCAGTACATCCTTTCAAAGTTGTGGCAGCTGTGTCCATGGTGACCAGTGAAAAGTGTATTGCTGCTGGTTTTAGAGTGTTACATGCTTGGTGTTATTAACATTTGGTAGCAGCTCACTCAGTGCTTAGGAGGTAGCACTGGTTTGCTTACTGAGCGAGCACTTTCGATTCTCTTAGCATTTATTTTTTTAAGTTTTTGCAGCAGTAACCCCAGGGATCAATACTGAGGCTGCTATTTTCTTTATTCTGCCTCAAAAATCAATATTGTTTCTGCAGCCAGATTTAAACTGATGGACAAATCTGTTGTGCTTAATTTTTTTGGTCACAAATTATGGTAATGCTAGGTGCTAGCAGAGCAGGCTTCCCAAGTCACAGGGTGTTTTGACCATGGCACCATTTATTTGCTGGTGGGGAGTAAGGTTTCCAAGAGGCTTCATGGGCGAGCAGGGCTCCCTCGGAGGTAATTTCTCAGAGAACAACCTGTAAATAGAATACATTGGCAAGAAAAAATTAAATTGTGATAGGCTGCAAGATTTAGTAAACACTGAGTATTTGCAAATTTCAATTCACAGATTTGTTACGTCCAGAGTACACAGAGAGACAAAATTTTATTTAGTTACACATCCTTTTAGTAAGGCTGTTAGAGGGTTTTACCTCTCTGCTATCCAATGGTTTTAAAGACTTGATATTCTTAAGACAAATTTACTGGGGTCTTCTAACTACAGTTGTGCTGTTAGAATATAACAGAATGTTGAAAACAGAAAGCATTCTTAAAAGGTCACAAAAATAGCTATAAAAGAAACCATGCCTATAAAAAAATTAATTATTAGATGACTTGAATATGTTTGAGCAATTGCACATTGGTATATATCTTTGCATGAAATTCACACATGTAGAACACAAAGTCTTATAAACTTCTGAAGTTGCTGCAGCTGAGGTTTGGGTTCACCTGGAGCACAGTCAGGGGTGGTGAGCACTGGAAGATCCAGCTGCAGTCCCCATCCATGTCCCTTTCAGTGATGGCTTGAGGGTGTCTCAGCCTGGATCCAGAGCACCCTGGGGGGCTCCTGGGGCTGGCTTTGCACTCAGGGTGAGGATGGCCAGGAGCCACGGAGGCCGGCAGTGGGGACCAAGGCTGGGGCTCGTGGCCGGGCAGGTGTGGCTCTGGGGGCTGGGACATGCCAGGGCAGGGGTCACAGTGGGAGCTGTGAGCAGGGGCACGGCCAGTTTGGCAGCTGAGTGACATGGTTCTGCTGGCTGTGACATCACAGAGGAGAGGTCACGCTGACATCTGTGTCAGGAGCAGCTCTGGGCAGTTGGATTCTGGCAGCCAGTGAGTGCACATGCAGGGAAAATGCTGGGCTGGAGGGGGGCTGGGAAAGGTGCCCTGGGGATTTAAAGCCAGAGTGAGAGCTGGGACCCTCAGGGCAGGGCACTGTCCCCAGGGCTGAGGGAAGTGGGGCTTGGGGCTCTCAATGTGGCAGGTGCCCAGAGAGGCTCTGGGGACATTGCAGGTGTCACCAGCTCCCTGGTCCCTCCCAGCCAGACATGCTGAGCCCCCTTTCTCCCACCAGGCCATGTCTCCAACACTGGCCTTCATCCTGGCCCTGTTATTCACCCCCAGTGGGTTGAAAGCGGACATGAAAATTGATAAAGATGCGGTCAGGCGGATCCAGGAGCGTGAGGAATTTCTGCATCGGGAGATGACTCGGCTCCTGCAGGAGGTGGATGACAACAATTCCATCATGGAAAGCCTGCTCCTTTCTGTACGACAGCTGCTGTGGCTGCCTTGGCTGACCATAGCTGGGCAGAAAGGGAATCCAGAAATTGAAAAGAATGAAGCTAAACGGATGCAGGAACACGAGGAGTATCTGCTTTGGGAAATTACTCAGCTCCTGCAGGAGATTGATGGCAACAATTCCATCATGGAAAGCCTTTTCCTTTGTCTATGGCAGCTGCTGTGGCTGCCTCTGCTCTCTCTTGCCTTTTGGCTGGTCACGAGATGGAAGTGTGGCTCTGCCAGACACAGCACGCAGGAGGAATCCATCAGCAAGATGAGTATTGTCAGGGTGAAGTTCAGCAGCAAGGAGAAGGTGAGTGAGCATGAGAAGAACAAGGGTGCAGACAGGGGTGGCAGCATTTTGGCTGTGCCCAGCCCATCACCACTGGGCACATCTGGGATAGGGCTGGAGGGGGCTGTGAGCAAACTGATCTCATTGGAATGTCCCTGCTCATTGCTGTGGGGTCACACTGGACAGTCCTTAAAGCTCACTGCCAAGCCCAGCTGTTCTGTGATTCTGTGATTCTGCAGCAGGGCCTGCCCAGCACGAAGGTGCTGCAGGAGCTGGTGGACGAGCTCCTGGGTGTCTGCCGAGTGCTCTCCTGGAGGAGCTTCATGCCGGAGCTGCACCCAGCTGCCGGGACGGACACCAGCCCCGCAGCCTGCAGCGTCCAGGAGAGCAGCAGCAGCTACCGCACGCTGGTCATCCTGCGGCCACCCCCCGGCCACTCCTTCAGCCCGGAGAGCACCAAGCGGCCGCCAGCCAGGCGCATCCGTGTGGCGCTGGAGTGCCTGTGCTCCGGGGAGCAGCTGCTGGGGCACACGTGCTTCCTGCACGCCGCTGGTGGCCAGCTGCCCATGGATCAGGAGTGGTACCTGCTGGACACCCTCTGCACGGGCTCCTACTTGGACCTGCAGAAAGTCACCCACTGGGTGCAGATGTTGGTGCTGTCGGCCTGGCCGCTTCTGCTGCAGTCGCGCCACTGCCAGCTCACGGCGCTGCCCTCCGGCAAGTCCTGCAGCTTCCGGCTGAGCGGCGCCTCTGGCCTGCACTGCAGCATCGAGATGGCTCTGGCCGTGCAGCTCGGCAGCTCAGGGGCCTGCCTGAGCCTTGAGTAGGCAGCATCCGGCTCTGCCAGCAGCACCGTGTGGGCCAGAGAGCTGCCACCTCTCAGACTCACTGCCGCGATGGCACTGCTGCTGGGGTGACAGCATTGCAGGCAAAAAGGAGTTGGGGAAGGTGAAGGGAACCATTCCTCATGGGACATTTTTGTTTTCTGTTAGGATTCTTTAGTTCCTTATTATGAAATCTGAAAAATGTAGCCAGATCATAACAATTCTGAAGCTTCCCAAGGCAGTGCTGGGAAGGTTAACATGATTTCAAATATGTAGAAATTTATGTTGAGAAAAATTAGACATCTATAGGAGTTTTCCTACACCGCTTTTTTTGTTTTTCATTTAAAAAAATAAAATGAAGTTCTTTGACTCATATTTGGTCTCTCAACATGTCACTTGTGATGAGAATGCAGACAAGTCACAAACATTAGTAAATTGTCAATAGAAGCAACTGTGGCAATTCAAAATTGCATTGGTTCTCCCACAGCTCCATCTCAACTCTAGGAAGGTTTCTTTAAAAAGGAAGAAGGAAATTTGACCCACGACATACCCATTATGAAAAAGAAGGAAAGCCTCTTGTATCTAAGCCAAAGGTGACAGAGCCTAAGTGAAAAACGATCATCACATCTCAATTTAAAACTGCTGGCAGCTGCCCCGCTCCCAGACTGGTTCTGCTGATCTTCAGCAGGGAAGTGGGGGTGTTCCTAGAAACAGCAAACAAGACAAACTTCCTGGGCAAAACCAAGGTGTGAAACTGCATCAACTCTGGGATCTTTTGGACTGGGTCCTAACTTGTAATGCGTGAAGTGCTCACTGCACTGCTCTTGTTGCTTTCCCCAACTTAATGACTACTATTACACTAATTGCAAGTAACTTAGCACCAGCAGAGAACCTCCTCTTTGTCTTCCTTCTGGGTTAGAACAAAACAGATTTGAAGAGGAATAGTCCCTGAAAATTTGTTCCTCTAGAACTCCAAGTTGATATATACCAGTTCTGACTAAGACACAGCAAGAGACAATAAACTTTTCCAGAAGCTCTTCTGTGGTCATGGCTGAGGGAGCTTTTCCTGCAGTCCCGGAAAGGGCTCCAGGGGCCCTTGGCTGAGGATGGGAATCAGGGCTCAGGGGCTCAGGGAAAAGAACCAAAGGGCTCAAGGCAAAGGTGAGAGGGCAGAGCTGCCACAGCGTGGCACAGAAAGAGCCTCATTGGGTTTTTTTTTTTCCTTTTTTTTTTTTTTTTTTTTTTGCTGTGAGGGAATGAAACCAAAGAAATTGGTCTCAGCATGCCTTCTGGGACTGCAGAGATCCCCACACATCAAACCCTAAGTGAATCTTTACCTTTACTAATTAGACAAATCTTGCATGTATCCCTCACTTACAAACTCTCTGAAAACTGAGGCAAAGGCTTAGGGATGCCAGATGTGAGTAACGGCCTCATTCTAGTGACTGCATCTCTGTGCACTTTGCAAACTTGCAGAATTTTTCCAGACAACTTAAAGAATGAAACAGATTTTGTCTCTGCTTTCTGCTCCCACAAAATCCCTGATGTTTCAGTTTGTTCAGTGTCTTTTTCTTTATGGTAAGGACAAGAGAATGTCTAGTCAAGAGCACGTTGCTTTGGCATTTTTCCAACAGGCAAAAGTATTCCGGTCTTCTGCTCACAGATTCTAAAGAAGAAAGAAAATCCAAAAAAATTAGAGGTTTTCAGAGGTGTGAGGAAGAAAAACAAATTTGTGAGAGTACAAACTGTCTTATCACTTGATCATACATGGGTTTTGCCAGTCCATCTGCTTGGAGAAAGATTTACTTTGGGAGGTATTTTTCAGAAGTATCCCTTGGAACTGAGGGGCATAATGTCACAATGCATCCCCCTGTGATGTCACAGCCCACTGCTCTCTGACACCAGCCTCCAACCCCTGTGACAGCACAAAAAGCACTGAAACTCCTTGGAACCCCAAGATAAGCAGGGAGAGAAGGTGAGGTCACAATCCAGCAATTCCTGATGTCATCATCCAGAGGTTGGTGACATCAGAGTCCTCTACCCTGTTGTCAGCGATAAGGTAATATTTTGCTGAACCTAAAAGGTTATTAGGTAAAAAAATGAAAGTCGTTCATTCTGTGTGTTGTAACTTCTGGTTTGGAATTGCTCCAGTTAATTTGTTGCTGTGAGCTGGGAAAACAGCCAAGTTAAAGACATGACCAAAAAGGAAGTAGGATCAGAGGAGTGGGGACAGAAAAGAAGGTAGTGAGGAGAGAATAGGAATTCCCAAGTACCCAGGCAATGGGAAAGGGGACAGGGATCGCCCCTGGCCAGGAAAGGGGATAAAATGTAGTCCTTTTTTGGAGGGTGTGTGTGTTTGGCTCTTGAGGGAAAGAGGGCATACCTGCAGCTCAGGTGAATTGTTACTAATAAACAGATTTCTTTTGCCTCCACAACACTGTCTCTCCATTTATTTGTATCTAAAAGTTCATTTCTAACACTGTGATTACACAGGAGGCCTTCCATCCCTGCAGGCACATGTTGTCAGAGAACAAAGGAAATCCTGTTTCCTAGTTTTAATTTCCTAGTTTCATCTCCATGATGCTCTCCCTCAGCCACCTGCATCACATCTCCCTGGCCCTGTCTCTAATGCCTGCTCCTGACACCTTGCCATGGTTTCCTGGGAACAGTCCTGGTCTCTACTCACAGGGCCTCCCTCCCTGGGAGCGGCCATCACATCCAGGCCTTCCAGGCCAGGCCCTGTGCATGATTTTGTCCCTTTTGGTTTAAAGCTCAGAGTTTGTCCTCTCTGCAGCCCTTCTGGATCGAGGGTGATGGGCACAAGGACACTTTGCAGCTGTGTTTAGGGCTGTGGGACTGTTCAGCCTTGCTTGCTCAGTAGAATGGGTCCTGTCTAGGGGGCTCCAAACCCAGGAAGGAATTCTGCCTTTTGTTTTGGCAGCAGTTCTTTCATCTGCACAATGACAAGGCCAGGCCTCCATGCTGGCAGCACCGCTGAGGTGACAAGGACAGCATGTAGGCCCCTGAACAAAGGAAATCTGCAAATACACAAATGGTGCCCCAGGGGTGCAGCTCAACTTTTCTCCTCCTGCCTGTGCTGAGTTGTCCTCCCCACCTGAATCCTGAAGCCTGGGAAGGGCACTGAGCCAGCAAGGTGCAGTCTGACACTTCACTGCTGACTAAACAAGGGCCCCTTCCCATTGTTCAAGCTGCAGAACTGTGGGAAGAAAGGAAAATGTGTCTGAATCAGGGCAGCCAGGCTGCCAGCAGGGTCTTGTGGGCCTCGCTGTGTTGTTGTGGGACACCTCATAGGAACTGACCAAGTGAGGGACAGCTGGAAGCTCGGCTGGAGGAGAAGGTTGGGATTTTTCAAAGATTGGGATGCCGCAGTTAAATGTCCCAATTCAAGGCTGCTGCTGATCTCAAACTGGGAGGGGCTGTTGACTCTCTTGAGGGACAAGATGTTGCGGTGTAGAGGATATGTGTGCCCAGCCCAGCGACAGAGAGAACAGGGGTGTGACAGATCCCCCTGGCAGACCCCGCAGAATTCCAGCTGCTAGCAGAGGTTTGGCACAGATGAACAAAGCAGCACGGGTCTTGGAGTCGCAACAGGGGTAGCTTTATTTGATGGTAAACTCCCCAAGTCCAAAGTCCCAAGACCCTGAACCAAGGACAGGTACTAACTTATATAAACAGGGATGGTCTTGGGGGAGAATACAATTGTTA
This sequence comes from Passer domesticus, assembly GCF_036417665.1. Taxonomy (NCBI): domain Eukaryota; kingdom Metazoa; phylum Chordata; class Aves; order Passeriformes; family Passeridae; genus Passer; species Passer domesticus. The sequence goes on along the minus strand of NW_026989943.1, from coordinate 38,039 downwards.
ACCAATTGAGAGGACTGACGGTGGAACACAAGGTGGGGAAATACAATCTGTAAACCAATAGAGGATCTGAAGGGAGGGGAAAGGCTTAAGTAAACCAATGGGGTTTCAAAGGATAGAGAACTGACAAAGAAGGTTCTGGAGAAAAAGGCAGGCTTAGGGAAGGATTGACATCTGAGGAGGGAAGGAGCAGGGAAGGTGTTGGGGGAAAAAGAGTAGGGACAAGAGGGATTGACAATTTGGCAGGGAGTGGCCAGGCAACAAACACAAAGACAGTTAACCAAGCTGAATAACAACGAGGGAGCGAGTCTAAATTTAGCAACATAAGATACAAAATGGGGAACCTGTGCTACTCCAAAGGCGGGGAGAAAAACACAGAGGGATTAAAAAAAACCACAAATCAAGCAATAAAATATAGCAAATAAAGAAAATGAAAACCCACCACAACAACAAGATGCCATGCAGAGAGATCCAGAGAGATTGGAGCCTTGGATTTCCTGTGGGAAAAGGTGCTGCCCCCATGGCCCTGGGCCTAAGGCTGTGCCCCACAGGACATGGGTGCCACCCGTGGTGGGGCACAAGGGGAAGGCTGAGGAAGCAGAGCCCAGAGACTCTGTGGGGGAAATAACAACTATTTCTTTCTTGTCTCTGAAATAAGGGGCTGAAGGAGCCTTGCTGGTGCTACTGGCAGGGGGGACTCTGGCAGGGGTGGGGAGACTCCTCAGGGTCTGGGGCCTTTCTCTCTCTGCCATGGTCAGGGACACTTTTCACTAGACCACATTCCTCAGACCCTCATCCAACCTGACCCTGAACACTACCAATGATGGGACATCCACAACATTCACAGGCATCCTTTTCCTGGCTTTCACTCCAGCAGAGGGGCAGAATTCCCTCCCTTGACTTGTTGGACATCCCTGTTTAGGCACAGGTACAGAGGGGTGTCAGGGCTGCAAGCACACAGTGCCAGCTCATATCCAGTATTTCCTTTCTCAAGGATGGCCCAGTCCTTCTTCACAGGGCTGCTCTCAATCCATCCATCACCCCTGCTGTTTTGCCAGGTTCTGGAATATGCCTTTCTAAAGAGGAGGCATTTCACACACTGGGAAAAAACTTGTAGGTCTAAGGAAAGGAGGCTGAGCCAAGTGGTGGCATTGAAATACAGGTGGGGTAGACATTCCTCCTTGATGAGAGGAATGGTTTGCAGGTTTGGAGTGCAGAATGTAACAATTGGGGAAGGAAGAAGGGGCACAGAAATTGAGGCTTTCAGCAGCTGCGAGGTGGCAGTGTTAGAACACACAGCAGTTGGGGGAAGCCATCTCTCTCATTCAGGTTCTTGCTGTGTGGGAAGGTGCTGCGAGCTGTGGTGGCTGCACTCAGCCTTGGCTGGGAGGATGATCTGTGGAAACTCCCCCATGGATCACCTGATGGAGAGACCCCTAAAACGTTCTGTGCCAGGATTGAGAGATGAAACAGGACTTTTGAGTTTTCAGTCTTCAGGTTGTTGATTTTTTCTCTTATCAACAGTTCAGCACACTCTGCACACAAGACTTAGTGTACAAAGAGAGACGCACCAAAAAGTCACAAGGCACACAGGTTCAGGGTCTTTTAAAATTATTTTGTCCAATTAACTCTTAAAACATATTTTATTTCTACCTTTCTATCAATAATTATTTGTCTGTTCATGCAACATCTGCATTGCAGCTCTTTCTAACCAATCACTCTGTGCTTGCAACAGTGCAGAAAATGGAGTAGATGAAGAACAAGAAGGAGATCAGACAATGCCCAAAAACACTCCATCTTGTGTTCTATCTACCTCCACACTAAAAACCCAAAACTCTAAGTTTTTTACCCTGTGATAAACTACGCAACTATCTATTTCACACACTCATAGATCCCAATTCATCCCAAAGTCTTGGAAGCTTTCTCCATGGACAAAGGTTAAAAGCAGTGTTCTCCTGGGGATCAGGACTCCTGAGGACAGGCAGAGAAATATTCCCTGTGCCCTGGGTTCTGACAATGATCTGCACCAGGGGAGAGCAGAAAGCTGCCATGGTAAGCAGAACATGCTCAGAGCATTGCAGTTCAAAGAATGATACTGCCCCTGAAGTGCAAAAAGCTTGAAATAATATCATTCTGTGCAGCACTGTGGTACAAGTTTTATCTTCTGGAACTTTTTGTATTCTTTTTGTATTCTGTAGTTGAATTATCTGGTTTTATAGAGTACATGGGGGTTTTTTTAAGGTTTTTGGGAGAAAGGTGAAGTTTTTTGTTTTGGTTTGTTTTTTTGTTTGTTTGTTTGTTTTTTGTTTGGGTTGTTTTGGGTTTTTTTTTTTTTTGTTGGTTTTTTTTTTTTTTTGCATTTGCATTTGCATTTGCATTTTATGTCCAGTATTTATACAGTTTTTAAAAAATTGCTCTTTTGTAAATACTTAGATAAAAAATACCCAAGCACTTTAAGCCTCTGGGATATTGTGATCAATATTCTTAGAAAGGAAACCTTGTTGAACGAGTGTGAAAACACAGAGAGTGGGAAAATAGCATAACAGTTTTTTAGAACAGGGCATACAATGAGGACTGCAGAACTGAGTAATTCCTCCAAAGGCAATTTCTTCAAGAACTGCCAAGATACTTCCTTAAATCAAGGGAGATGTGACCTGCAGCCATACAAAGTACAGCCAAAGAAAATTAAAATCCTTTGGAAGAGAGGGAATTTTGCCAATGACATCAATCTGTCCGGAACACTGAATCAGTATGGGGACATTTCCCTTGGCAGCAGCTACACTTCCAGCAGGGAAAAGGAAATGTCAGAGCCTCCCCAGGAGGATCAGAAGGAAAAGCAGCTGAGCATGCCAGGCTGTGGTGAGGCTGTTCACTTCTTTCAGGCATCCCAGTTGCCCTGGGGGAACTCCCTCATGTCACGTTATTGAACCACCACAGCAGGTCCAGGGCCTGCAAGGCTTCCTTGGAGGCCACAAGCCTGAGCTAGGAAAGGCCAGGACATGATGACTGAGCCTTAGCAGCCCCTCTCTTCTGCCTTTCGGACCCTGCTTATCTCTCTGTAAGCCCATAGGTCACTTTCCCTTGACCCTTACTATTGGACAATTTCCAAAACCCCTGTAAGGTATATAAACCCCAACTTCTGCCTGGTCTAGTAGAAGAGCTGTCACTGAGAACCTTCATAGAAGACACCAATAAAGAATTCTTTGGAACATCACACAGCGCTTCCCCTCTCTCTCCCAGTGTCTGCTGTGGCACCAGCAGGCTAAAGAGCTGAAATCACAAAGAGCTGATAATCACTAAGAGCTGATATCACTTGAGCTTGCTTAGGTTGCCTGCGGCTGGCAGCTGCTTGGGAACTCGGACGCTGTGCTGAGCACCACTGAGCTATCCTGGCCAAGGCAGCCCACCGGGCACAGCCCGGCTGGAAGCCCCCTCAATAGTCCTCATATGATTCTTTGGGGTCTGTCTTCAACATCCGATGTCCTTTTTAGGTGGCTGTTCCTCACCCCCACTTTGCACTAAGCACAGTATCATTTTTTGCACAGCAACTTCTGCTTTGTCAGCCTTGCAGAAATGAGCTGGCATCCTGCTTGTGTTTTTCATGACTTCTACGTGCCAAAGAAGTTACATCCTTCATCCACTTCTTCAAGGCTGTGCTGCTCTGTCCTATGGTCCTTATCATGTGCCCCCTTTTCTTGAGACAAAGTTCATTATGGGAACTAGTTTCTTAATAGCTATAATTTCATCTTACAGGATAAGGCACTACAACAGCTACAGACCGATGTTTTAACCAAGTCCAGCTGGGTAACCATGAAGTAAGCTTGGCCCAGATTTCTTCAAATCCCAAGGAAATGTTGTCTTGAGCTAAGAGGCTTTGGCTCTTTTGATTCTGGAATAATGTATCCACGATTTTATCCTATCCATTTCAATGCAGCAATATTGTCTACAGAAGTTGAGAAGGCCCTGCTTTGGCTGTAGCAGAACAGCTTCCCCAGCCTTTCAAGTACACCCAAGCTCTTGGGTGGAACTTGTGCACTGGTATGTCCAGTCCTGTTGGTCTGGAGATCGCCACTGCTTGCTGTAAGTCCTGTAAAGTTTTGCTAAGAGAAATGAGGTAATTATTCAAATCAACCTCTCCTTATATGTGTGTGTTTCCTGAAATGTGTGGTACTTGGTAGGGTCAACCATACAGCAGCTTACAGGGCCAGATTTTGCTGGTGCCCCATGTCTGAATCCTAATTCAAAGCAGAGCCACGGGTAAGGCTTGGAACCATGTCAAGGAGGTTTCCTGACGTATTTTACCCAAGTTCAATTGGATTGTATAATTCATTCTCTCTCCTTTGTCGCTAGCATGGGGCCTATAAGGAGCACAAAGATCCCAAGCTATTCCCAAGGCTTTCCTAATCTCTTGTACCTCTTCTGCAAGAAAGTGGGAACCTCTATCTGATGACATTCCCAAAGGTACCCCAAATCTAGGTATTATTTGATTCAACAGTATTTTAGCCACTTCCCTAGACTGGTTGGTAAGACAAGGGAAGTCTTCTGGCCACCCGGCAAAGGTATCCACCAGATGTAGGAGGGATTGATACCCCCATTTTCTGGGAAATTGAGTGAAATCCATCAGGCACTATTCCCTTGGAACACCTTCAGATTTTATGGCTCTTAGCACTACATTGTGAGCTGTGCTACAGTTGTCTCTTTTACAAACTATACACTTTTGGAGTCTTGATTGTACAATCTGAGCCATTTCACACCCAGTTACAGATTTTTGCAAATGTTTCCAAAGTTTTTTAGTACTCCAATGAGTGGCTTTGTGTTTGCAATCCATTTTTTCACACAGGAGTGATTCTGGGACTATTCTTTGCCCAGTTGGGATAACTGTCTAACCCTGTGGATCAAATCACAATTCTACAGTTGCAGTTAATTGACAGTCCCTAGCATTATACTCTGTTTTTTCTACTGGGAGAGGTATCTCTGGCAAGGGTATTAAAGATAAAGCTTTGTTTTCTAACATGTCTTTTTCTGCAGCCTCGTTGGCTAAATGTTTCCCCAATTCCAGTTTGGTCTTAGCCACTTGGTGTGCTCTGCAATGCCTGATGGCAACTTCCTCTGGTTTCTGGATACTTTCAAGTGTGCCCAATATTTCTTTTCCATTTTTGATTGATGTGCCTTGAGAGGTCAAAAGGTCCCTTTCTTTCCAGAAATCCCATGTGCACGTAGCACTCCAAAGGTATATTATGAATCAGTTCAAATGTTAACTCATTTTCCTCTACTCAATTCCAAAGCTCGGGTGACTGAAATTAGTTTTACCTTCTGGGCTGGAACATCAGAGGGGAGTGCCCCCGATTGGATTACCTCGGGCTGTGGAGTCACTGTGTATCCAGATGTTTGGATAGGAATATTGAGGGCATGGTCCTGTGAGAGAGCAGATGCTCCTGCTGCCCGCTCTGCCTTTGGCATCTGATATGGTGCAGGTGTGGCAGCTGCAGCAGGATTTCCTGTGGGAAGAGGCAGCACTGCTGCCACGGCCCTCGACTGCAGGGGCCCTTGGCTGTGCCCCCAGCACAGGAGTGTCACCCACGGTGGGGCACAAGGGGAAGGGGAAGGGCATTAGGAGGGAGAGAAACCAGTGTCTAGGGAGTGTGTGAGGGAAATACCAATTGATTTCCTTTTCCTTGAGTAAAGAGTTGCAAGAGCCCTGCTAGAGCTGCTGGTGGCTTGGCCTCTTGCAGGGCTGGGGAGAGCCCTGGGGCCAGGGCCCCTCCTCTTTTTGGGACACCAGGTCTAGCTGGGCAAGTGGCCCCTTTTCCAGCCAGGAGCAGAGGTGCTGTGCCTTCTGCCCTGGGCACAGGGACCTGCCACTGTCACCAGCTCTTCCCACAGCTCGTCCTGATGCTGGGCCTGCCCTGAAGGGATGGGCACAGGAGGGGAGTGGCTGTGAAACCCAGGGCGGGGCTTTCACATTGCCTGCTCTCAGTGAGTGTCTGGAAATGACAGTTTTCCATCTTCTGCCAACCAAGGCTGCCGGTGTTTCTGTGTTTGTATTAATGAGAAGAGTAAAGTGTGGGCTTGTGGTTTCATGGAGAGCAAAGCAGTGTCTGAATTCAATTGATTTCAATTTTTTCTTTCTTGGTATTTTGTCTGTGAAAAGTCTGAAAATCAAGGACATCTTTCTGGAATCCGCTGTCTGTGACCTCAATACTGGCCGAGTGACCTTCAGAACCTTGACCTGACTAAGCGAGTGCATGAACTCTTTTAGCTCTTTTTAGTGGGAGAAAATAAACCAAACCCAAATCTGTTTCCTGAATCTTTGGAAAATCTGGCTTATCCAAGAAAGTATAATTTGGAATGTACAGATCTTCTGTTCATCATTCATTCAGGCGCCTGTGAAGCCAGACCAGCAATGCTCTTTTCAAAGATTTAACACAGCTCATTGACATCAAGTCACTTGAAATTTTGGCCTCAACTTTTAATGATATTTTGAATATGAGAATTTTCATTTCAGGGAGGAGGAGAATGCATTTGCACAGTTCCATTACAGGTTGTTTTTTTTCAACACACAGATTCTCTCATTTCCTCTTCTGTAGCCTTAAGCATTAAAGTCAACCATCTGCTTTGGAAATGCAGCTCAAATGTAACTCTTTCTGCTATTTTGCTTAACTTTTTTTTTAGGGGCTGAAAATATTCAGTTGTAATTTGCTTTACTTTCTTTGTATTCTTTGCCACTGTGGGATTGGAAAAAGTTCACAGGAGTTTCTCCCATCTTGGATTTTAAAATAATTTAAAATGTTATTATAAAGACGGTTTGGCAATATTTAATTTTTGCTGCTTGTGTAACTTTATTAAATCTGTAGTTTAAAACAAGTGTTACCTAGCAGGCTTTCAGTTCAATGACAGCAGTTGCTTTTCAGCAGGCTGATTTTCCTGTAGGACTAGCCAAGGAAAGTACCTTAGGAAACTGAGTTTTACACATTGTTGCAGTGTAGGAATGGTATTCCCCAGTTGAGTGCTCACGCTGATACCCCTCAGAGCACGTGCCCCTCACTGACTTCCCCACCACTTTCCCTGTGGCAGGATGGAGAGAAGAGCACAAATAGGTAAAGATCACGGGTTGAGATAAGAACAATTTACTAGAAAGAGCAGTGAAAAAAGAACACAAACGGTAATAACAACACTAAAAGGAGAGCATACAAGAGGCGAACGAGTCACACGTGATCGTTCTCCACACAGAACTTGGCACAGCCCATGACTTGCAGCACACAGGTGGAGGAAGAACAAACCCTTCCATTTGCCCCTGCCACGTGGCAGGTGGTATCCAGTTACCCCAAGGTCCTGGCCGTGCTCCTCCGAGCTGCTGCAAAGATCACCCTCCTGGCCGGATCCAGGACACAGGATCCTTCCTGCGGGTCCTGGCTCTTGCTCTGGGTGACAGACCCCCATGGCATCTGCCCCAGCAAAAGGGACTTGAGGACAACCTCTCACTTACTGACATCAGCCCCTCTGCCCCGCCCCAGCTCCCTTTTTGCCTCCAGAAAACTTTGAACAGAAGTGGCACTTAAGTGCAGTTCTGCACATGCTGAAGTGGCAGGAAGGTGACCCACATGTTGCTCTAGGCACATGTGCAGCAAGGACAAAGGAAGTGTTTGAGGGGCTGGCTCTCAAGGCATTCACTCATGCAATAGGAGCCCTGTTTCTGAGAGGCACAGCCAAGAGTGGAGCAGTCAAGCGTGGAGAACGGGGGATCTCCTGAGCCAGGGAAACCCTGGGGGAGCAGAGAGACGCAGATACCGGGCAGACCCCAAGTGACACCTGCTGCTGGCGCACAGGCACCGCGGGGACACGCACACTTTGGGGTGAGCTTGCTGTGCTTTACTGCAGTATGCAGCACACAGGCATTCCGTTTCTCAGAAATCATTAAATATGTATAAATTGCTTGAGTCTGCACAGTTAGTTTCTGAGGGTCTACTGGGGATCTTTAGAGACCCTGGGTGTTCACTGAGCTTTTGGCCTTTTGTTGACCTTTCATTGTGGTCTTCCATATAGTAGTCATTTTCATCTTGGTTGTCTGAGCAGCAGAATGTGTTCTGGAAGAAACTGTGTTGTTCTGGCTTGGCTTGGGACATAGAGGGTTTCAGAGCTTTCAGTGTTCCACTACCCACTCCTCCCTCATAAGCTATTTGCAACAATCCCTCACAGAGATCCTTTCAAGATTTGTCTTGGAAGTCTCACTTCTAAAACTAATTTTCTTTTCTAGGATAAGAATGTTTGTTATTACAAATATTTGCAAACCATCTCATGAAAGCTGAAATACAATGAATTATCACGCAGAAAAAAATGCAAACAGTCACAATTCCAGCACGGGTTAGAAATACTTCTGTAAGCCTTTAAAGGTCTGGTAGCCATGAGGAAAGCCAGTTCCACCTAGAGTGGGGACTTCTAGTCTTCTCCCATTCTTACACTCCTTTTTCTGACTGATGATATGCCAGATTGCTGGATATCAAATCAACCAGCATTCTTGTAACAAATCCAGCAATTTGTAACCTTTACTCAGGGCTCAAGGCAGTAGCTGTCTTTAGCACCACGTCTTTTGTTCCAGGAGTACCACCTGTTACTTTCAGTTTCTGTTCAGGGATAACCAGTGACCTCCTTTTTGTGCTGAACCAGACGTAACCATGTTGGGCACATAAACTATCACTTTTCTTTCCCATTTATTTTCAAGTATATTCTATCAATCAGGACCATGGTGGTTCCTGCTCTGAGGTGCACTGACCATGCCTTGAGTACATTTTTTAGTTATTTTTTGAGAAATACGCCCAAAATACCACAGGGTTTCTTCCTTCGTTCCCATTCTTTGAGCTAAATATGGGGCTACTGTGCAGGGCAAAGGCACTCATGGATGAACAGTGCAAAGGGTTCCATCAAATCTGGTAACTCCAGAGCAGGGGTTGTCATCAATAACCTTTAAAAGGTATGGAAAGGCTGTTGGACATTCGAGTCCAGTGTAACAACCTCCATGGATTCCTTTCATGGTTCATACAAAGACTTTTCCAACAGTCCCTAACTGGGGCTCCATAATCAACACAAACCAGTCATTCCCAAAAAGGCACGCAGTTCTTTTACAGATCTGGGCTCTGGTGTTTGACAAATTGATTCCTCCCTTTGTGTCCCCAGACTACACTGTCCTTGTGAGTGTGGCAGCCAGGAGATGAGACATGGGTAGATATAGACATGGACTTCAAAACTAACACAAGATATCATTGAAAATGAACTTTGGATGGTAATATTCAACACATTTTAACCTACATGCTTTATTATTTCTCCCTGTAATGCCTGGACAACTTATGGCTAGCACTTATTTTTGGTGCCAGCTGACTGAAATCTGGACTAATCTTGGGTATGGGGGAAATGACAATAAAACCATCATAAATTGAATATAAAATGTTTTTCTACATGTGTCAATAACTTCAATGGCCACTTGCAGTCAGCACAAATGTCAGCCTAGAATTTTGCTCGGGGCCAGCACTGGCCTTTCCATGTCAGCTCCTCCTGCAGAGGCTGTGGGGGCCTGGGCATGCTGCTGGCTTGTTTCCTTTTAGGGGACTGGGATGAGGAAAGGTCGGGGGATTTTGTCAAAGAGATGATGTTTGAGTGACCGTGTACGTGCTGGAAGCCTCACAGACTGAAGGGCCCAGGACAGGAGTGCCCAGTGCTGGGAGGGCTGCACCTTGCTGCCCTGGTAAGAGGTGTTAAGCTGCTCCTTCGCCTCCGAGAGAGCCAAGTGCAGCACGTTAGAGCAGAAACCCTTCACTAGGCCTGGTTTGCACAGCTGCAGCACCTGGGGTTGGTGGAGTGCCCCTTTCTGCACTTGGAAATGAGCTGAGTCAGTCATGGGCCAGGCAGGGCATTCCCCACCTGTGCCCATTGTGAATTCCCTCTGCCCCGACTGTGACACGTCCCGCTCCTCAGTGACATCCCGCCCAGCCTGGAACATGGAACTCCCCGTTTCCAAGGACACGTGGCCATTGTCACCGGCACACGGCAGGACCGCTCAGACCCTTCGGCGGCTGCAGCCAGAGCGGAGGTGTCAGAGCGACAGCGAGTGTTGTTCCAGCTTTGGTGGTTCCAGCACTCGTTGTTCAAGAGGCCGATCCACACACTGAGTGGAGGTAATTATTTACAGCTCTGGGCAGAAAGGGGGGGCTCAGGGGCAAATTCACAAAGCCAGCACCACAAGAACCAGAGTGTCTTAGTATTTATACAATTGAGCAAAGAAAGGAATTAGTGTTCATTGACTGCAAGTCTCCTAGTTCTTTTCATAATTAGTATTATGTCTGCTGTTGGGTAATTTCCTCTCACTTCTCCTGGTCAATAGTCTGCATGCTCAGTCTCCCCCTTATTCACAGTGAGGTTTCTGGAGTGGGTGGCCATGGTCTGCTCCTGCTGGAATGGCCTTTTACCCTGTCACAGCTGATGCAGCACAGTTGCTGTGTTGGCTTCATCAGTTTGTTCCTTTTCTCGGGGGTTCTGCCAAATGTCCTTGTGCCCATAAATCCTGCATTCTTTGTGTCCACCATCAGAGGTGCATCGTTCTTCCCAAGCCTTGCTAACCTCCCCTGTGTCGAGGTCACTGAAGGCTGTCAAGCCCTGCACCTCACCAAGGCAATTGAGCCAACAAGTAACCTGCCTTTCAAAGGCCGGGCCATCCCTTTGAGCTTGGTGGCTGCTTCTTGTTTCATGGGGGTGATCTCCCTTCTTCTTGATGAGCCTTGAAAGCCACCAAGGCCAAACATCCAGGAACACATTTTGCTAAGAAGGATTTTGCATTTTGCAGCCTTTGCAGCAGGATCAGTGTCTGTGGCAGCGGGAGCAGCCGAGGCAGAGCGGGATGGCGGAGCTGCGGGCCTGGGCAGGATCCAGTGTGTTCCGCAGGGCCCCAGCGCGCGCTGCGTCCCGCAGGGCCCCCAGCAGCACTGCCGTGCCCGTCAGGGTGACCCAGAGGCCCCAGGACCAACAGGTGAGGGGCAGCTGTGGGGCTCTGCGGGTCGGCAGCAGGTGGGGGCTTGGCCATGGTGTTGGTGTCAGGTGCTGCTGAGCCCGCGGGACCTGTTGGGCAGGGCTGGGGCCCCACGGCTGCTCCAGGGCCCCTTGGAGGCAGCTGCCCGGGTGGGAACCACTCACAGGGATGACCCGCAGGAGGTGCCAGAGGAAGTGGGAGGTTCTCTGATGGATGTGGCACTCAGGGATGACACTGAGGAGGTGCCAGTGAAAGTCACATGTTCTCCATGCTGGGACACTTGGGAAATTCATGCCTGGGCATGGCTCTTGGCCAAAATGCATGGATTTCTCATTGTTCCACGTTGTACTGCACTCACCGAACATGTCAGGGTAAAGGAAACTCTCTGACAGTATTTTCTAGTATTAGGAGGATGTATTAGTATATTCCCAGCTGTGATGCCTAGTGGAGAACTCCAGCCACATGCACATCATTTTCAAAGCTTTTCCACTCTTTGATACAGTTTTAGCAAACATAGAAATTAACCTTAATTGGTTCTAAAGTACAATTCCACTAAGTAATATGCTATCCTCTATTTGGGATTGATGTCTCCTTTCTCATGCTAATTAGTCCACATTTTCCAGTCCATTTATCATACCTTTTTAGATTTTATCTCAGCCAATTGTGCCTTCAGAATGAAGCAGTTGGATGGCAGTAGTTGTTTTTGTTAAAAAATGTACTTAGGCTGAAAAACATTTTAGAGATTTTTAAGTTCTACTGGAATGTGACACTTTCTGTACTAAATTATGAGATCAGCCAAGTAACCCAAATTTGGTATATCTGACTTACCGAGGAGAAACTCTTTCCTCTTCACATCTATGAAGAATTGCATCTAGAGCTGAGGAAAAGAGAAAGGGTTTTCATGCCTCTTGAGAGTCGAAATTCACCTCATGCAGATGAAATTCTTCTTGGAGCTGACTCTACGATGTACTTCCATAGTGCCAGATAAATCCCAGTGTTGGGTCCTGCTCTGAATTCTTAATCTTTTTGTGAACCACTCTCACCTGGATTGTTAGCTGAGCACTGACCAGTTCAACTGTACTCAGGCACTTGATTTCAGGGGAAGCCTGTGCCTATAAATTCCAGCAATTGGGAAAGGATGACCTGCTACTTGAAGGCTTGGCTGCATTAGAGGCTAAGTGAGGGTCGCTCTCTCAGGGCACTTTTGTAGCTGGTTGCTTTCAGAGGGAGAACTGTGTCAAAGCAGCCCTTTTGAGTGATGGAACAGCAAACCTTTGCAAGTGCAGCTCTTGTTTAAAATGAAGGGCTTAGTTAATCAGCAGTGATGGAGAGTAGGCTGAAGATTTTACAGAAAATTTCTTCTTCCTTTTAGCCAAATGCCAGCGAGGTGTCGCACAATGGAAGTGTGCAGGATGTCAAATTGTATAACCCACTTGGAGGTATGGTTGCCTTTCATATTTTGCTCAATGTCTGTAAGATTTTCACCTTGGCAATTCATTTTTGCAGCATATTTTTGGGAGAGGGAATCTCTTGTGTTCAGAGCTCTCAGCTGGAGGTGGTTTGGCCTCAGGTCAGCCTTGCAGTCTCTTGTCAGTTCATTCAGGCACTGGTTTGTTTTCCCCTGAGAAAGCCTGCCAGTCCTTCCTTGTTCCCATACTCCTTGATGGGCTGGAATTTGGAGCATGGAGGTCAAGATTTGGACCACCTTATGCACTTAAATTCACAGTTTTGGTAGCTAATGTTTTTGATTTACAATTAGATTTTGGAGTACCTAGGCATTGTGCCTATCCATAAGAATTAATTGCAAATTGAAAGAAAAAATGACTGAGAGGAAGTCGCATGGAGAATTTCCATAAAGTCATTGTGGAGAACCATGCTTGATTTAATTTTTTTGGTCTTGGTCATTAATAAGTCACTGTTATCATATTACTGTGTTGGGTTCTTTTCAAGGAAATTGGAAGGAAGGCATTGGTGTCATCTTCCCAGTGGATTCCATCACTTCCCACAAAGCACAATGTGCTTAGGGGCTGCCATTTGTTGTTAACCTGTTCTGAGTGCTGTTTCCCCAAGGAGCCTGGCTCCAGGCAGACACCAGGTGCACATTCTCCTTGCAGGCACTCTGTGGTGCTGCCTGCAGCAGTGAGGTGCTACCTGAGCCAGGTACAGCCAGCTGCCCTGAGAAAAACAGGCTCTCACCTGGCTGTGGCTGCAGTCACCTGCCTGCAGGGACATCTCTGCCCCTGCACATGCAGCTCTTGCTCTGCCTTAGCCTAGTGCAGAGCATTTTAAGGCAGCACCCTTGGTGGCTTTTTGGAGAGACAACGCTAAACTTCTGAATTCCTCATTCAGGACATTCTGTTTCACATGTGAATGAAGATTTGTGTGATTCTTGGTGGTGGTCTACATAAATCCTAAGGGAATATTTAACATTCAGTAACTGGGGTCTGAGGACTGGCAGTAGTGAGACGATTGTGGAACTTGGGGCCACTTCTACTTTGGGCTGGCACAGAGAATCTCAGGTGAGACAGCTCTGGTTGCTGATAGGGTAGAGCGTGCCTTTGCAACGTGCTCCATGCAGTATCAGTTTGGGACTGGTGTTTGTCACAGAATCAGAGAATATGTGATTTGGAAGGGATCCACAAGGACATGCAAGTGCAGCTCTGTCCCCAAGAATCCCACCAGGTACCTGTGGACCTTGTCCAAATGCTTCATGAGCTCTGCTGGACTTGGTGCCCTGAGCCCACTAAGGGAGCCTGTCCCAATGCCTGACTACCCTGTGGTGAAGAACTCTTACCTACTTTTCATCCTGATGCTTGGTTATGGTTTCAGGTAATTTTCATTAGAAGTCATTCAGGGGTATCATTTTGGGAGGTCTTTTGCTTGAATGCTGTGGGAAGTCTCTGTACCTACATCGGATTGAGCTTCTCAAAACACCAGCAGTGCCCCCACTCAATAACTGGCATGTTTACCTTGTTCTAAGTAATTGAAGTGTGTGATGTTTGTGTCATTAGGTTTGCAGGCACATATCAGAGAGGCATGGTCCAAAGAACAGGAAGTGGAGAAAGGCATTAAAAGTTTGACCTACATTGAAAGATTGAAGGAGCGTGTAAAGAAAGGTCAGTCTGTGTGTGTGTGATGGGAGAGACAAAGCTCCCGGATGTCTCACCAGGACTCAGAGAGTCTCCATCAGACACCAAGCACGAGTTCCTGGTTTCAAAGCAGTGCCTGGTGTGTCATATCCCCTCCCTCGACCTGCTGGCCACGCTTCCCCTGGTGCAGCCCAGCACACGGTTGCCTTTCTGGGCTGCCGGCACACGGTGCCAGCTCATGCCCGGCCTCTCATCCACCAGCACCTCCAAGTCCTCCCCACCTTCATCCCCAAGCATGTCTCAGTGCCAGGGTATGTCCCAACCCCAAAGATGCAGCACTTTGCACTTGGCTTTGTTGAATCGCAGGAGGTTCCCAGGGCCCCACTTCCCAAGCTTGTCCTGGTCCTTCTGGATGGCATCCCATGCCTCTGGTGTTGGCAAACTTGCCAAGCTTGCATTTAATCCAACTGTCCATGCCATTCCTGACATAGCTCACTGCTTGAGCTTACAAACTGGGAAAATCATACAAAAGCACCATGCATAAAAGTAATTTTTCATTAATACCATCCCTCCAATATCATTCGTTTACCAGGTATTTTTAAGGATTGTTTCTTCCCAATGCTTTACTGTTTGGATTCTTACTGATCTATCAATGCTGAACAAACAGAATTTCAGCAGTCTCGGTACATCCTTTTGAATCAACTTCCTTGCCTTCTCCCAACCCCCCATTTGACAACTCTTTTTCTGTTTTTCCTTTACTGAAGTGAAAATACCAGAGCTCAGGAGAGCCCCATGCAGCTCTCCAGATCTTGTGCCTGAGAGGAAGAGAACGATGCCCACGAACCCTGCCAAATTCTTCCAGAGACTTTCCAGGACTGTTTCCCAACGACCCATCAGAGACAGGGTGATTCATTTACTGGCTCTCAAGAATTACAAGAAGCCAGAGCTACTTTCCCACTTAGAAAGAGAGGGAGTTGTGCAAAAGGACAAGGAATCTCTTGGAAAGATCCTTCAGGAGGTGAGATCCTGGAGTCGCTGCCAGCAATGCTAACTCTCAGCTGTCTTACTTCAGGGTTTCAATTAGAAACTAATGAGAGGCTTGGGAAATGCTCCTGGTTTAGATTTTTCCATCAGCTTTACCCAGTTCCCCCCAATGGCAAGCCCATGTGAGGAAAGAAAGAAACCTTCCAAACTTGGGAGGCATTGTTGTTTTTCTAGAATGGCTGGCAATGATAAATTCTTTGTAACATGCTTGCTTCTCGTGCCTTTTTGTAATCCTCTCTCTTTTCCTTGGACTCTTTAACTGCTTCATGGAGGAACTTCAGAGGGTGAAAGTCTCAACTGGATGAAACACTTAGTTGAGGTCCTTAAAATCCTGGGACAAGTTTCAGAGGAGAGAATTTTGGTAGCTGCCTAGGGCAGTATTTCACTTGAAGGGATTTGGTGGCCACTCGATGGTACTTGACTGCTGCTGGGATCTGTGGGGATTGCTTTCCAGGGGAGGGTGTTCCAGGAAAATCCTCCATGATAGAGATGGTTCCCAGCTTTGAGCACAGGGGTTCTTTGTTGTCCTGTGTATCAAGTCTTCAAATTCCTTGGCACCTATTATTATTCAGTAACTTTTCCAGGTGTTTGTTTAGTTCCACTGGTATTTCTTTATCATTCCTACAATTCACATTTATGGAAGGATTCAGTGGCTGTTTCCTTCCTTTTCCATATTCCCCGTCCATGTAGGCTGTTACTGAATTATGCTATCATTAAATAGCATATCATGCAGCAATATTTCCTTTTTAGCTATGAAAGAAGGGATTATAGGATTTCAAAGCTCAGCTCCTTAGAAGGTAAGAGGTGGAAAAATCTCCTTTCCCTTTTCTTCTTGTCAATGTTTAAGGAGATTTTGAAGGAGTAGTTTCATGTTTGCAGTGTGAACTGCCTCAAGGTACTAGTTTGCATTCTGAAAGGGCTGTGTGAACAGCACTTCATCCTGAAAACTATTATTCACATTTTTCTTAACTTCGCAGCAGGTGGCATTGTTTTTGGGTATAGATGAAAAACCAGTAGGGTGAATTTGCTGAGCTCTTACACTCACAGCCTTCCTTCTCTTCCAACACAGACTTAGTTGTGCTTTTAAGAAGTAAATTCCTGATTCTGGGTATCTTGGTTACTTTTTAGCTGTTGAAGTGTAGCTCTAGGTAGGTTATCTCCCACAAGTGTTCCATAGGAACCTGTAGTTTCCTCTGAGCAAGCACTTGAGAAAGAAAAGCAGTTCTGTTTGCAGAGACAAATGCCAGCATCCTGTGGAGCTTCATGGGATGGTGAAAGCATGCCCCGTTAGAGGCCCAGGCTGTGCTCTGCCATGGCAATGCAGCTGGGTGAAACAAGAGGGTAGCCAATGTGTTCCTGAGGGTGGAAAAATATGGATTTGCCCATGGAGATGATGTTCTTCAGGTCTTACTCAAAAGATAAGGAAACAGAAAGGAAAAGCCTGGCCTCTCCTTGTATTTCAAATGGTGAAGATTGAGAGCTGTGGCATAGGGGACTTTGACTCTCAAAGCTGTGTTAAAGACCAAAAAACCTGGATCCCTGCTGCAGGGAGAGGTTTTCATAGCATCCATTTCCTCCATGCTTGCAGCACTTTGGCATTTATTTACCTCCCAATTTCTAGAGCCCAAATGGACCACACCTCTTTAATATTGTTACCTCTTACATGTCAGCTGCATTGTTCTTCACATTGAACAAAAGTCCAGGAAAACTGGTGCATGATTTCTTTTCACCTTTGCTTTAGCTTTGCAGTATCAGTTTGACATCTATAGTCTGCCTTTAGGTGAAATGAACATTTATGTTTTAAATGTCTGTCCTTAGGTAGCCAACCTGGATGCAAATGAGAATTCTTTCAGCCTGAAGGAACATTTCTTTAAAGACATCCAGGAAGATTGGCCTGGCTACACTGAAAGAGATAGACAGACATTGGAGGTGACCCTTTCTCAGTAAGTTCAGTCAGGACAACAACCATTTCAAAAAACCCTCTGGGAAATGAAGGTCTGTTTTCCCTGTGAGAAAAGAACGATAACTGTTGATAGTTTTGCTTTGTAACCTGAAATGTTGGACCATCCTTACAGAAAACCAACTCCATCTCAGAATTCCACCAGCACCAGCCAGTCACCATCTCTGGGACCTTCTGAAGGAGATACTCCACCCAGAACTGCTCAGGTATTTTGTGAATTTTTTAAACATTCTCTACTATGAATGATGTTTTATCCCACTTGCTCCTGGTGTCCAAGCTGTGATATGAAGCAGTAGTGCTCTCTTTATATTGTATGAACCTGAGGCGTGTACTTCCAATGGGATTCCTGTATAGTTTTCCAGATGGTTGCAATGTCAAAGCCTGCAACAAGCTTGCACACATGACTTGTTTCTCATGGTGCGTAGGAAACTCTGCTAAGGACAAGATGTGGACATGTTTCTGGTACCTGGCTGTGTCTGTGCAGGGTTCTTGATGATATGGCAGCTCTAGTACTTAAAACATGCACGGTCATGCCAGTGCTACTGTTTGAAGAGAAATCTAAGGGAAGTCTAGAATAAGGACAAATTCCAGTAGTAAGGCATTTGTAGGAAACTTGTTTTTCTGTCCTAAGCAGCATTTAGGCTCCCATTTTGATTCAGACTATCCCATG
The DNA here is from genome assembly GCF_036417665.1 of Passer domesticus. Lineage (NCBI taxonomy): Eukaryota > Metazoa > Chordata > Aves > Passeriformes > Passeridae > Passer > Passer domesticus. The sequence goes on along the minus strand of NW_026989943.1, from coordinate 20,265 downwards.
TGAGAGGAGGGAACTCTGAATCATCATGGAATAGCTCGGACTTGTTAGGCTTAAAATCAGAGCATGGTCTTTTTGAAAGAATCTTGGAAAACATTGCATGAAAAGGTTAGTTTCCTAAAGATTAAAAATACTCTTTAAATAGAGGAGGGAGGACACAGCTCTGTTTTTCCCTACTCTTTTCCCAGCCACAGTAGGAAATGTTGCAGGGCCCAGCATCCTCTTAAGTCCTGCCTCCTTGCCCACAGGATTTCTGTCAGCAGGCAGGCACAGAGCTGTGTCTGGCACTCCTGTTCTGAGCTGCTGATGTGCACGGATAGGAGCAGTGTTTGCTCGGTAGGGAAGAGGCTGTGATCCAGGGTTTCCTCTGGAGAACAGCAGGAATGAGACCTGCAGCCAGACTGGGCCTTCCCTCTGTTGTTATCATCTCTGCTTTGGACACGCTGTGATCGGCACCACACCGGTGGCTCCTTGGGGCTGCTTTAGGGAATCATGTGGGTGTGTGACAGCAAGAGCTGAGTGTTTTCCTGGTGTGTCTAAGGAGAAACAGGGAGCAAGATAAAACCAACTTGAGCTCCCCATTTTGGGGAAGCCTTTGATAGAGGTGCTGAAGGGAGTGTCTTTGTCCCAAAGCCTTTGAGCTACAGACTAGGAGAAAGACTTGCTGAATACTGGGGTGAGAAAGTAGGGATGAAATAGAGAACATATTTAGCTGCAGCACTCCTTGTTTGAAAGGCTGTTTTAGGTAAGAAAGGTGTGTTTTCAACCATCGCCAGTTCAGAAATGCTGTTTGTTCAGAATGGGAGGAAAACTAATCGGGATCATCTTTGCAGAAACGGCCTCTGGATTCTGACTTTCTCAGTCCTGTGATGGGCAAGAAGCAGAGGATTGACCAAGAGCCCAGTGATGTCCAGCCAGCAGCTGGTGGCCACTCTCCTTCTTTCTTGGACCTGCCTTCCAGATCCTGTTCAATTTTGAACATGTCTCCAAGTGTCAGATCCATTTCCGTTTCCACCGAAGTACAACTGAAAAATAAGGTTCTGACACATTCTGGATTCCCAGTGTCTGCCAGGGTGCAGGGGAAGACTCCCAAGTCCAAAGGTGAGTAAACAGAATGAGAGAGGGTAAAAAAATCCCATCCTTTGGATTTTTATGAAATGCTTGCCATGCTCAAAGCCAAAGAGAAGAGCAGAGAGCTCAGGACCCAGGCAGAAAAGGAGTCACACAATCCAAGTGCAAAGGGTATTAAACTGATGGACTCCTTTCAGATATGCTTCCATTTCATTTTTTTACTGGATATCTATATGTTTTTATGCCCATATCCAGCCTCTCATCCACCAGCACCTCCAAGTCCTCCCCACCTTCATCCCCAGGCGGGCCTCGGTGCCAGGGCATGTCCCAACCCCAGAGATGCAGCACTTTGCACTTGGCCTAGTTGAAACCAATGAGGTTCCCAGGGCCCCAATTCCCAAGCTTGTCCTGGTCCCTGTGGATGGCATCCCATGCCTCTGGTGCTGGCAAACTTGCTGAGAGTGCACATATTCCCACTGTCCATGCCATTCTTGACATAGCCAACGCTTGAGCTTACAAACTGGGGAAATCATATAAAAGCACCATGCATAAAAAGAAGTTTTCATTAAAACCTCCCATCCAGTATCACTCCTTTACCAGGCATTTTACTAACTGTTTCTTTTTAATGCTTTACTATTTGGATTCTTTTATATTTGTAAATGCCCAGCCAATGGAGGTTCAACATTCTTGGTGCATCCTTTGGAATCAACTACCTTGCCTTCTGCAAACCTGCAATTTGAACTCTCTGTTTCTGGTTTTCCCTCACTTTAGGAGAAGAAGCAGAGGTCAGAGGAGCCCAACAAAACAATCCAGGTCCTGTGCCTGAGAAGAAGAGGATGGTGCCTATGAGACTTGCAGACATCGACTGGAGCAGCTGCGCTGCTGTTTACAGCCGACCCTACAGGGACAGGGTGATTCATCTGCTTGCTCTGAGGGATTACAAGGAGCCAGAGTTACTTGCTCGGCTGCAGAGAGATGGAGTCAGGCCAAAGGACAAGGATTCCCTTGGAAAGATCCTTCAGCAGGTGAGATCATGGAGCTTGTACCACCAATTCTTCCATCATGCTGTTCTGCTGTTCATAATTTTACTACTTCCTCACCTGTTCAAATTAGAGACTTTCCCAATACTCCTTCAAGGTAAGTTCCACTGGTATTTCTTTCTGATAGGCTTTCATCAGAGGCACACCCATGGAAAGATGCAGTAGCTCCTTCTTTCCTTTTTAAATATTCCCCATGCACCTGAATGGTGCTGTTGCTGAATTATGCAAGCATTATTATATTAAATTGGATTATTTCCTCTTTAGCTAAGAAAATAGTTTTGGAGCCTAGGCAAAGGACTCAAATTCAACGTCGATACAGTTTTAGTTGATCCCACAGTGACTTTTAAGAACTCATTCCCTGAACCTGCAAAGTTTGTTGCTGTGTTTGCCCAGGGTAGTGGCAGGGCTTTTTCACGCTGCAGACATTCACAACATAATGAGAGCCATGTTCTGCCATCCCAGCTGAAGTAGCTCCTTTAGATTTCTATAGTTTGCATATAGGTATAATGAAGATTTGTTTTCCTAAACGTCTGCCTGTAGGTAGCCAACGTGAATGCAAAGGAGAATTCCTTTAGTCTGAAGGAACATCTGTTTCAAACCCTTCAGAGTGATTGGCCTGGCTACAGTAAAATCGAAAGAAAGAGTTTGAAGTCAATACTTTCTAGGTAAGTTCAGTCTCTTGGGGAAGGAAAAGAGCCTTTTTAGAAAAAAAGCCCTGGGAAATGAAGCCTAGATTCTTAGAATATGCTGCACCAGCAGAGGCCCATCAGGGTCATGGAATCCAACTCCTGGCCCTGCACAGACACCACGAGAATCACACCCTGTGCCCAAGAGAGTTGTCCAAACTGTTCTTGAGCCCTTGCTGCAGTGATCACTGGCCTGGGGAGCCTGTTGCAGTGCTCAAGCACCCTCTGGGCCATGAATGTTTTCCTGATGTCCTGCCTAAAGTTCCCTCAACTCTGCTTCATGTTTTTTCCTTGAGTCCTGACACTGAAGGTCTGTTTTCCCTGCAAGGAAAGAACTATGACAGTTGATATTTAGGCTTTGTAACATGAACTCTTGGACCATCCATACAGAAAATCAGCTCCATCTCAGAACCCCACCAGCAGCAGCCAAGCAACATCTCCAAGGCCTTCTGAGACAGATGCTCCAGCAAGACCTGCTCAGGTATTTTGTGCATTTTTAATATTCTGCATTGTATAGTAAATTTTAGCAGACTTGCTGGTGATGTAGAAGCTGTGATGGGAATGTGCAGGATCAGGCCTAGGCATGTTTTGCCACACACTGCTGTGACCTCAAGGTTATGATAAGAAGAGAGGATCCAGCAGGGGTGGAGCAGCATTGTCCTGATCCAACTTTCTGCTCTGCCTGGAGACTTGAGCTCAGTCCCCACCCTCAACTCATTCCCTGGAGAAGGGCTCAAATGGCTGGCTCTGCTTGTGTGACAGAACTGCATGAGAAATCTCCTGTGCATAAGAGGCTGCACCAGGCTGGGGCAGATGGGGCCCTCTTGCTCTCTTCTCCCTCTGTCTCTCTGTCACTCTCATTGTTGACCCCAGCTCTGCACTATCCACATGGCTGGACAAAACACAGCACCTACAGAATGGTGCTATTCCCTCACTCCCTCCTCTGCCTTAATTTCTCTCCTCCCTCCCTCTGCCTGGGCACAGCACGGCTGTCCTGTTCTACTCCATCCCTGGCCCTGAGGTTTGCTGTGCCTGTGGGGAGCTGTGGCCGTGTGTTGTGGCTCGTGAGGCAGCACCTTTGAGAAGCTCCTTGGGAGGAGCTGAGAGATGACTGAAGGGCCCTGAGCAACAGCAAGGGCTCCTTGGTAACCACTTGTGAAACTCTCTTGTACAAGTTTAAAGGCTTGTTAGCCAACAGCTTTTGAGTCTGCGGAGTGGGTGAGCCTGCTGGATTTAAGACAGCTGTACCTAAATGCACAAGAGTTTCTGGACATGTGACTGGTGTCTGTGTTCATCCTGATGAGAATTCACAACCAACCACAACATCCTGTACTCATGGGTTGTAATAGTGAAGCATTAATCTTGTTTTTAATGCATAAAACTCCAAAACAGCCAGGTTCCTCTGTAATAAATTATGTGGGTGTTTGATAGCAAAAGCTGAGTCTTTTCCTGGTGTGTGCAAGCAGTAATTGGGACCTAGACAAAAGTTACCTGGCATCCCCATTTTGGGGAAGCTTTGCTGGAGCTGCTGAAGGGAGCGTCTACTTCCCAAAGCCTTTTAGCAGTAGACTTGGAGAAGGTCTTGCTAAGTGCTAAGATGAGAAAGTAGGAATGCAGAAGAGCAGATATTTACCTGCAGGTCTTCCAGGTTTGACAGTTATTTTTAATTAAAAATAGTGCATTTTAAAACTTTGCCAATTCACAGATGCTGCTTTTTTAGAATGGAGAGCAAAACCTGATTGTGATCATAGAAGAATGAATTATTTTGTTGTTGTTGCAGATACGGCCTTGGGCTTCTGGCTTTATCAGTCCTGTCAGGAGCAAGAAGCAGAGAACTGAGCAGTAGCCCAGTTACATCCAGGCAGCAGCTGGTGGCCACTCTTCTTCCTGGGTGCTGGCTTTAACATTCCATTCTATGGGGATGTCAAAGCCATCCCTGTAGAATGGGATGTCAAAGCCAGCACCTTGTCTCCAAGTCTGGGCTCCATTTCCCCTGCACCCTTTAGGTTCAAGAAAAAGACAAATGTTGGAGTTCTAGAATGCCAGCAGTTGTGTAGAGGACTAGCATGTCCAAAAAGATGTGAAGAGAGCTGGGGAGGCTGAAGCAGTAGTGTCCCTTGGATTTCAATGAAGGTATTAATGTGCTGCTTTTCCCAACTCCAGTGTGGACAATGATGGAGTAAAATTTGATTATTAAGAGAAGCCTCTGCCCGAATTTTGGTGCAACCAAGACCATATTTCAGAGTTAATACTACAGATGTTGTTTACAAGTAAATGTGAACTAGGGAGCTAGAAAGGTAAAGGAGGAGATGGGCCAGGTGGGGGGAAGTGCAGAGATGAACACCGAGGTGGGTGAGGCCCGGACGGGCCCTCCCTTCCTGCAGTGCAGCTGCACAGGCTCAGCTGCAGCAGTGCTGCTGCATCCCCTCATGGCATTTGCAGGAGGGGAGGGAGAAGTGTGTGTGTGGTCTAAAGCCCTGGAAATTGCTCACAGCTTGTGTCAGGGCAGTGGTGTTGGCAGGGGCAGCCAGGCCTCCTGCAGCTCTGGGGCTCTGGGGCAGCTGCGGCCTTTGGAGCAGGCGCGGCAGGGCCCCGGCTCACATTGCTCCGGGACCACCCAAAATGTGGAAAGGCATCTGTGGTTTTCTTTTCAAAACTATCCTGCATACTACTGAGGTGTATCAGGCCTGGCATGCATCCTTGGCACAAGTTGTTGTCTGTCCTGCTACTGAATTTCAACTTGTTAGCAATTTACTGCTTGTAAATATTAATCTCAGGGTGGTTTGAAGGAATTGAAGGAAAAACTGCCTGATGTGGAGGGAGTTTTTTTCATCCAATAAGAACCAGACCTTAAGGCCTAGAGGAGCAGAAGCATTGGTGTGAGAGTGCTGGGAAGTGGCATCTATTATTCTCATTGCCACTTCATCTTGGATTTGTATCATGAGCTTGATAAACCTCACACCTGTTGATTTGAGGGAGAAGGGAATGAAGAAGGTTTGACTCCCATCGGTGGCTTTGAGCATTAATGAGTTTTGCCCTCCTGAGGAGCTGACGCGCTTTGGGTTTTTGTTGTTGTAGTTTCTGACTTGTCTAGAGTTTGTTTTTTGGTCTGCATTATAACTGCCTCAGTTTGCCATGTTCCCTCAAGAGTGGTGCTCACAGAGAAAAATAGCTCAAAAGATAAACTCAGTGTATATTTTCTGTTTTACATGAATAAAGCCAGACTGGACTAGCTGAGTGTGCCTCAAGGCTATTTTGTAGGAAAGGTCAGGAAATTCTAAACTCTGCAGAAATGTTGGCATGCACTGATTTTCTTTTGATTTCTCCTTCATAGGGTAGCCCCAGCTACTCCGAGATGAAGAGCAGGTGCCACAGGAGCAGTAGCTCCACAAAAAGCTGTCCCACATTCAGCAATGAGTATCTGAATTTGGCAAGCAGCAAGTCCTGGAGTCCTGGCACCAGTCTTCTGCTTCAGCAAAGGATCATCTATGAGCTCCAGCTGTTTTATTTTAAAAGATGATTAGCTTTTTAGGTTTCTTCAAGTTAGTAATAAGGAGATGATTATTTGTTTAAAATGTAGGATTAGTTAGTCTACGATTAGAGACTTTAGTATTGAACTTTAGCAATAAAAAAGTTGCATTATTGTTAACTCCTTCTCTTATCATCAGTTTTATCATATTTGGAGAGTCTTTCTTCTGGTCAATTCTTCTCTTCAAGACTTAGCTCTGTCCACTGAATGAAACTTATCAGTAGAGAATGGAAGCCCAGTACCTTTATTATAAAATTGTGCACATATTAAGAAAATATTGTAGCAAATGGAATTTCTTTATGACAAGAATAAGCCTGTTTTCTGATTTACTTGTTAATTTAAAATCTTTGCCTTAAGGGATGGAAAGGGTAGAGGACAACCTCCACCCCAAATGACCTTGTTGTGGAGGGTTGCAGAGGAGTGCACATGGGCTGCTCTAAGCTGTCAGCTGAAGCAGCTCTCAGGACTGCTGGCAGATCATGGCCTCACCTTGTCATGAGCCGGGGAAGATCCAGATCTCTGTAAGGGTTTTGTAAAAGACATGGAAAAGCGTTGGAGGCAAGGTACATCAATTGGTTTAAAAAGAGAAATTCCGTTCAAGTGTCCCTTCAGGATCGCTATCAGTTTTGTAGATTTCTCCAAACTAGTCAGTCACAACCTGTCTTTCTAGAGAGACACAGATGTTGATTCCTGCACAGACCAATGGGGACTTTGATGTCTAGTTCTTTTCCTAAATTTCCTGCCATTTATTTATTCAGCTGAAAAAGAGGACATGTTAGCAACAAGACCATAATCTTCTCTTGGGAAAGGATATGAAATTGTCTGAGGGAGGATAATATTTGGGAACACTCAAAGGTGGCTGGGAATGCCCCTTTCTTCCTTGCAGAGTATTCTACAAATTCCTCCATTGTCCCCAAGACAACGATATTGAGTCCCTGTATGTGAGAGCCCTTGGGGTGTTTTGTGATTGAACACCTGAGCCGTTGTTGCCCTTCTGTTCTCCTTCAAGCCAAGTTCAAGAAATGTCACCTCCTAAACCCTGAGACTTGGGTCCATTTTTGCCTGGCTCAGGGGTGCTCCTCCAGCTCTGCAGTGCAGCAGCCCCAGGGGCGCTGCCGTGGGGGGCATGGGGTGAATTGTGCTGGGCTGCCTCCCCTGGGTTTGCTGGCTGCTGCTGCTTGACAGAGCGTGCCAGAGTGCTGCTGCCCAGGGTGGGCTGACACTGAGGACTTTTCATAGTTACCCCTTCATGACATATCTTTCCCTTGATGGGATTTCTTCTAACTCACTCTACACTGCATTAGAAAATTTTATTTCCATGCTTTAACAAATTGAAGCTTCAAATTCTCATCTATATTTTCCCCTCCAGTCCCTTATGTGTTGGGGCTGGCTTCCCTTGGGGGCAGATGTATCAATGTACTGATCCCATCCCCTTTTATTGCTGCAGGAGTGCTTAGGAACACTTCAAATGGTCCTTTCCACTTTTCTTTAAGTGCCTTTTTACTCTGCTTTCTGACATAAGACACAGTCCCCAGGTTGATGAGGAAGTGCCTGAGGCACCAGGGATGGTCAGAAATTTGTGGAAAGATGAGAGCACTTTCCACAAAGAAGATAAAAAGGGACTGAAATTATTCCTATCATAAGACTTTCTCTAGAAAGGATTGGAATTTGTAGTGCCTTCCACAGGGCATTTCCGATGGGCTCACTTTTTCTTTAGAAGCCACTGGAATTCTGAACCTCAAGAGTGCAAGGGGAAGCACTGGTGGGCACTTCAGTGAGTTTTCCTGGCCATATTTACTAATTTCTGCTTTTAGACTCTGCTTTGTTCTCTCAGCCTTGCTGCTGGGAATGACCTCCATGGGCTGAGTAGGTCCCATTTAACTGGGAGTGTTTTACATAACTTTTGCAGTTTCAGCTATGAAATGAAGATCTGTATCTGATGACATTCCAAAAGGAATCAGGGAATTCCGAATCTTAGTAGTTTTTCTCTTATTATTACTTGAGGTAATTATTTAGGCTTCTTGTTGTTGTTGTTTTGGGGTTTTTTGTTTGGTTTGTTTTTTTTTTTTTGTTTTTTGTTTTTTTTTTTTTGTTTTGTTTTTTTTGTGACAAGGAAAATCCTCTGGCCATGCAGAAAATGGGTCCACTAAACTGTAGAAAGATTGCTGGCTGAACAATGCCATGACATTCTCCTGTGGGAACTGGACAACCTGGCCTGCAGTTTACAGAGTTACTCTGTACTGTCCCCAGAACAAGACAGACCATGTGCTGTCCTCAAACAGATACATCAAGGAAGAAGGAGCATTGTGCCCAGATGAAACCAAATGCCAAGCACGTCATGGGAACCCCTGCAGAGGCTCTGGCTTGGTGGCAGAGGCTGTCACAGCACTGCCAACAGCAACTGTGCAGCCAGAGCCGCAGAATTTGTCACTGCTGGCCTGAAAGTGCCAGCCCTGGATGGAAATGTCAGCAGGAGCTCATGCTCTGCCTCCCCGTGCTGACAAATCCCTGGAATCCCTCCTGCTGTGCTCTGTGGCAGCACTGCCAGAGGAGGCAGAGGATGTGACACATCCTCAGGGACACCTCGGGCTGGCTCTGCAGCAGGACCTTCCCTTGGCCCATGCTCACTTCTGCAGACAGCTATGGCCATGAGCCTCACACACTCCTTGCTTTTTGGGGCAAATCCCTTCGGCTTTGGTAATTTAACGCTCTGAAAGGGGCCAAAGACTTAACCCTCTTTTTCTGAAAAAGCAGATGGTGGGCAGTTCTTCAGCCCACTGAATTAAAAATAAATTCTTTTGACCCAAGTAGCCTCCAAGCACATATTTTGGGAAGGAATTACTTTCCCACACATGGTGCACTTTCCCTCTTTTACTGCTAACAAAATCCCAGTGTTTGATGCAAACAGCCCCAGGATATGTTCATGAATAGCTCATCAAATAGCTCACAATCAGCCCCTTGAGAAAAGCAAAACGTGCTTTCTAATGTAACCAGTTAGTTTGAGTTTTGAATGTTTTGCATTTGCAACTGAGGCCCTGTAAGCAATTCTAATTGTTGTCAGTAGGTGAGATACTTCTGAACAAAGAAATCACTTTTACCTGGCATGTACCTGGTCATACAAAAGAATGGATGTTTGGAGAGTGTGTTTTTATAATGTCATATGTTCAAGATGGGACACACACAGAGTGTACAACATCTCTCCTTTATACTTTTCTTTTATAAATACATAGTTCTAAGAAATTATAATTTTTGCTTGGCAGGAAAGGTCAAGGACTCAGTAGTAAACACCTGTCAAGCCTCCTGGACCTCCGTTCTGGCCATCCACAGTCATAGGGTGCTACTTCAAATTATTTTTTTCAGTCAACAGTAGCAGACATAAGCCCCAGGGCACCAACGTGCCCCCTTTCTGTATCATCAGCAACAGAAATCAGTTTTAAATTTTTAGAATTTCCAATTCCCAAATGTAAAAAATTATGTATTTTCGCATGCAAACTATGATGGCTTTTGCTGACGTTTTTAACATTTCACAGGGCCAAAGAGGATTCAGATTTCTGAAGTTTTACAAAATAGAGATGCAAATGTCATAGAAAGCACAGCAAGGACGAAAGTTTAATCACCCTGAAAAAACCTCTCTTACTGAAGTATCCATAGAATCACAGCTTCACCCAGAGTGCACTGATACCACCTTACCCTGTCCATGAGCCATTCTGGAAATGCAGAGCATGCCAGCCCCAAGTCTGGTTCTAGTGCCCGTTCTTATGCACAATTGTCTCCAAAATCTGCAGCAGCACAAGCCAAGGTGAGGGCAAAGCCCATTCTGAGGATGCCTTGGGGACCCTCCACGCCTGTTCCGAGCGCAGGGGACAGCAGGTTCTGCCACAGCAGCAGAAATTACATTACGTGTTAGTAAATGCAGCACTTAGAGTAGCAACTAAATAGTCCTATCTCAGAGTTAAATGTTCAATTCTTCATAAATGCAGTACCTAAACCAGTTAACTCCCACCTACACCCCAGACATCCACCTATACCTGCTTGTGTAAATTGTATTTTCCACTCCACTCCCTAGCCCTTCTCTCAGCACAGTCCTCAAGCCCTCAACCAGGCACAAGCCAACTTCTCACCTGGCTGTTAGTAATTACCTGTTGGTAATTACCTGAGCACCTGCCCCACCCACAGCAGCTGTGCAGGTCCCTGACTGCTGGGAGAACAGGCTTGAAATGCAGACCCAACCCCAGAACAACAACAACAAAAAAAAAAAAACCCAAAAAACCAAAAACAACCAAAAAAACCCCCAAAAAAACCAAAACAAGACAAAACAAAACAAACAAACAAACAAAAAAAAAACAAACCCAAAAAACCCCCAAAACAAACAAAAAAAAACACCACAAAGAAACAAACAAACAAACAAAATTTACGACATTTTTAAATAATTTCAGACTGGTAAAAGATCAGGACATAAAGAGATTTGTTTATTCCCTTCAAGAAAAAGTTTACATCCTTCTCTGTGAAGGGAAGTCACGGTTTTTTGTTGAAGCAGAAGAAGCATGTTTTATGAGCCCAGTTTCCTACCTCTCTTGTCCCTGCAGTGGGGACAAGCCTTTGTTCCAAGTTTGACTGAAGCTTCGGGAAGCAGCTTTGCCTGCAGAGGGCACACAGAAGCATGACACCTTTGCCTCCTGTGCACCTACAATTTCTACACCATCATTATCACTGCTCGGGTGACTGAGCAAGCTGACAGAGTGTGACAGATAGTCTGTCGTGTACAGAAAGTCACAGAAAGAAGAAGGGAGGGAGAAAACAGGGAAGATGACAATGCAAAAGATGTTGAAGGAGTGTGGCAAGGATTGAGGATTAAGAGACAGAAATAAGAAGAGACCATACCCCTTAGCTGTCAAGTGCTGAGGGGAAACTGCAAGTACTTGCATATTTGAGCTCACCACCTGGACTTGCATGCCTTGTCCACATTACCATTATTTCAATAATTTTGATTCCTGGACAAGCTGCCAGGTCCCCAGTACCAGTCCTACCTCCCTTCCAGAAGTCTCTGGGCAGAGAGTTGAAAATAGATCAGGGGTTACCTGTTACTCCATAAGCATTCAAGACAGCCAGAGAGCTTCCAGGAAAAAGGCCTTAGTGAGTGCCCAGAACAAAGAGATTTTAAGCAAGTGGAAGAAGGAGGTATTGATGGAGGATCACAGCTCTGTTGAGGTTTAACCTTTCAAAGGTTTGTTGCTTTTGAAATAGAGATTTTTGGAGCTCCCTTGAGTTAGCAATATGAATTCAGCATTTAAATTTTAGCTTGTAGAATTATGTGTTGAATTTTAACCTATAACTTAAGAAACCTTTTCACACAGGCTCAGCTGTGACCAGCAAGACCTGGGCCTGGAGCTGCAGCTGGTCTCCTCTGCTCTGCAGGTGCTCTCGTCCTCAGTGGGAACTGGGGGAGGCCAAAGGACACTGGTTCTTCTGATCCTGCAGATGAAGTTCGGCACATCTCCTGGACAGGGACAGCAGATGGGACATCTGGGAAGCAAAGGGAACACTGAGTCAGTATGGGGACGTTTCCCTTGGCAGCAGCTGCACTTCCATCAGGGAAGAGGAAATGTCAGAGCCTCCCCAGGAGGGTCAGAAAGAGAAAGCAGCCGAGCGGGCTGGGCTGTGGCGAGCACAGCCGCGGCGGGACCGTCCCGCAGCCCCGGCAGCCCGGCAGAGCCGGCACAGCTCCCGGGCCCTGCCGGCACAGCTGCCTTGCCCAAGGACAGCCCCTGTGCCAGCCGGGGCAGCTGCGCTGAGCAGCCCCAGCACGGGCAGGGCCCACGGCCACAGCCCACGCCAGCCTCAGCCCACCCTGCCTCCCCGGCCATGGGGCCTCACCCGGGCTCTCTCCAGGCTGGCAGCAGCAGGGCCCTGCTCACTGCTCCTGCTGCTGGCACTCAGCTTCTCCCTGCTGGCTCCTGGCAGTCTCCGGCTGTCCTCGTAGTCTTCCTTACAGCTGTGGCAAAAGTGGAGGCTCTGGAATTGGTTCCAAGACCTGGCAGAGCTGCAGTCCCAGAGCCCTCTGTGCTCCCTGCTGGCCCCTCCATCCCCTCAGCCCCACCCATGCTCTCGCCAAACCCCCAGCCCCCTTCAGCTTCTTCAGCCCCTCACAGTCCTCTCACCTCCCTCAGTCCCTTCTGACCCATCCCATCCCCTTAGACCCGCCAGCCCCTCAGCCTGTGCCACTTGCCTGTCACCTCAGTGCCACCATGGCCCTGGGCTGCCCCACAGCCCTCAGCCTCAGCAGCAGCTCAGGGTCAGCGTCCCTTCAGCGCCACCGCCCCCTCAGCCCCCTCAGCCCCCTCAGTCTCACCGTCCTTCAGCAGCTCCTCAGGGGACAGTGCCTGGGGCCACCGGCAGCTCCCAGCGCTCCAGGGACACCCGGGGCTGGAGCTGCTGCTGCGCCCGGCCCGGCCGCCAGCTTGGACCCAGCCCAGGGAGAGGGGACAGAGGGGGCACAGGGGGAAAAGCACGAGTGAGGGAGGAAGCAGAGCAGGGCAAGAGGTTAAAAAGAGGCGTCTACAGATATCAATCTATTTAGCTAAACCCCCATATACAAATATAAATATGCATTTACAAATGTATATATATAAATGTAACTATACACAGGTATAAGTGCAACTGTGCACATCTATAACTACACCAACACATCTAAAGCTATAACGATATACATCTAAAACAAAAAAAAAATTAACTGTACAGATCTCTACCTATATAGATAAATATAATTACATAAATCTATAAATACAACTACCTAGATAAATAAACATAACTATGCGCATCTATAAATATAACTAGAGACAGAGGAATTCTACCTGCCCGATGGTCACAGCCTCTCCCTCTGTCTCTTCCTGCCACACAGGGCAGCCCTCCTGCAGAGGTCGATCACACAGGATCTGGGAAGCAAAGGAAACACTGAGTCAATATTGGCCCTTGTGCACGTGTTCCTTGAGCACCAATTGTCCTTCTATGAGGGACTGTCAAAGATGGCCCGAAAGGCAAACTCTCACTTGGCAATTTGAAGCCTGCTCTTTAAAGAACAGGGATCCTTCCAAGTGTTCAAAACTGAATTGTGTAAAGCATTTAAGTATCCTGATAAAGTCTCAGCAAAGGCTTGAGCTTGAAACACAGACAGTCTCAGTGACAGAGAGACCTCAGTCCTCACTGAAGTGGCCGAAGCTGAAGCTGCTGGGAGCTGAGTTATGAACCAAACTGGGACACCCAGCTTGGTGACACAACTGCCACAAGGTCAGCTTTATTCCCTGCTCTCTTGCCACAGCAGTGGACTCAGTGTCAGAGCCTCTGGAGAAGCGTGGAGGGCAGGGCTTGGGGAGGTTGTGCCAGTGCAGGATTTGAACTAAAGGCACCAGGCAGCACCAGCCCTGCAGACAGGAACTCAACTCTGCTCATCTCCCTTGCTGCCAGAGGCAGGCTCAGAGCAGCCATCTCACACCTCTCTAAACCAATGGGGGCTCTGTCCTTACCAAGCTCCTCAGGCTCTGGCAAACTGTTCTTCTCAGTGCCAGATGAGGCTTCCTCTGCTGCAGCCTGGTTCACAGGCTCGCCTCCAGAAGACTCAGGCACAACATTAATATTGCCCTTGAAAGAACAATGGAAAGAAAGAAAACTCAAGATCATTTGGTATTTTCTTGGAATCATATCAGGGATACAGTTTCTCTTCTTCTCCATGTAAGCTCTCAGCTCAGCCTCTTACTTTCCCCTCCAATGGAGTTACCTGTGCAGAGGGAGACCTTTCAGGCAGGGATCTCCCGGATCATTTGCTCAATGGCAAAGCCAAGATCCACTGGTGACTGCTCTTCCCCAGGTGTGTTCTGTGTGGAGCTGGACACTGTCAATGCTGCACAACCAGCACTGCCAGCTGGAGTGCTGGACGCTAAAGTGCCTGGGGGGGCTGCAAGAATCCAAACATATTGGTCAGGCTCCACAATGTGGCTCTGGGACACAGATCTCTATTGCTGCCTTGGATCAAACATCACAGGAAGCATGCAGGAAAAAAAACAGGCAGAGAATTTTTTGGCCTTCTAGGTTCCTCTTCCTAATAGGCTTGACAATTTCTGGCTGAGAATGACAGAGCCTTGTGGAAAAATACTTCAAACGTCACTTTTCATTACGTTTTGGAAAAACAAGGCTACAACTCTTTTCCTGCCTCGTGGGTTGAAGGCTGGGGGCTGCTGCTCCCTGTGGAGCTGCTGGAAGCTGCAGGGCTGGACCCTGAGCACCTCCCGCTGGGCGGGCGGTGGCCGTTCCCCGTAGAGCTCCTGGAAGCGGCTCGGCCCCTCCCGCCGGGCCGGCACTGGCTGGTCCCTGTGCAGCAGCAGGAAGCCGCAGGGCGGGCACCGGGCGAGCAGCGGCCGCTCCCGGGGCAGCGACTGGAAGCGCCTGCACCGGTCCCGCTCGTCCGGCAGCGGCCGCGCCCCGGGGAGCTGCCGGGAGCCGCAGGGCGGGTGCCTGCGGCCCTCCCGGCCCGCCGCCGGCCGCCGCCTGTCGGCCGCGCTCCGGCGCCTGACGCGGAGCAGGAGGTCGGGGCGGTCGCGGCGGAAGCAGGGGCTGCTGTAGTGCAGCCAGCCCCCGGCATCGCCCGGCGCAGCCGTGCCGAGCCAGCCCGGCACCTTGCGGAAGCTGTAGCGGTAGAGCTGGTGGACGAAGCTGCGGAACTGCGCGGCCCTGAAGGGGCGCGGCACCGGACCCGCCCCAGTGCCACCGCCCCCGCGGGCGGGACCCGGGCTGAGCAGCTCCCGCTCAGAGAGGGAGCGGTCGACGAGCAGCCCCTGGGCCCGGCTGTCCCAGCGCACGGAGCGGACGCGGGGGCTGTTCACCAGGCACCACAGCTTGGCGGGGCGGCTCCTGGGGCTGGCCGGGCTCCGCACGGCACGGCAGGGAAGGGCAGGTTACAGCAGGACTCGGCGGGCAAGGCAGGCAGGGAGGGCAGGGCAGGGCACTGAGAGCAGCGGCGGGCTCTGTCCCTGCGCTGCATCCCGTGCCTGGGTCACCATCGGTGACAGGGAGGAAGGACATTGCTCTGTCTTGCCTGGGGAAAGGATGAAAAGGGGGCATTAGAAAACATTCATTTGGTCTCCTTTTCAGCAGACTGGCTCTTTTTATCTCACCAGGTCTGCCTGTCTTTGGCAGAGTTGGCACATTTCTCATGATTTGGAGTCAGCTACAGCAGCAGGAAGGGGCAGCAATTTTGTCTGCATTGTCATCCAAGCTAAAGTGCTGGCCCATGGGTGGATGTTGCTTTACCCAAGGAATACAGATAAACACGAATAGATTCTAGACAAAACAAGGGATTCAGGGTACTTGCGGTTCAGTTGTTTTGGTTTAACTATCAGCTTGTCTACAGGAACAAATCAGCTGTGAATACTAAAAGTTCTTAGCAGAGACTTTTTTTCTGGGCCTGTGCAATGCTCTAAATTTATTTTTGTCCCCTACCACAATATTTCCTGTAAGTTGACCAGACTGCATCACAGAAACTCCAGGCAGAAAATTGATGAACATCAAAAATCCATGGCTAAAGCCTCTCCCTCAGCTCTGGAGCCACCACACAAGCTGTTGATACAGCCTTTTGTAAGGAAGGGGCATGGTACCACCACAGTGATGTTTCCATAACCAAGGTGCAGATGTGAGATGAATGGCCAAGATGAAGGCCAAGATGAAGGAGTGCCTCAAGAGTAAAGTAAACTGCAAATCACCAGGAAAAGAAAGAAAAAATACCCAGGTATGTTCATGCACAGGCACGCACACTGATATTTCTCAAGGGGGACTGGTTTGATAAAAATTATGACCTTTTTTCCTCTACCCTATTTTGTTTTCCAGTACTAAAAACATTGCAAGTGCCTGAGGCCTAAGTCAGAGCAAGCCTCCATTATCACTGCAGACACTTGGCAGCTTTGCTCATCAGGCTTCCTAGGATCTGACTGAGTGACCTTGTTTGGTGGGAAGGCACAGATGGAGTCTGGCAGTAAATCTTGTTCATGTAGCAAGTATTCCTGCTGCTGGATGAGGTTTGCACCTCGTACGAGCGTTTCTAGCCCCAGTAAACAACCACTGTTCCCTCCTCCCACTGTCAGCCCCTTATTTCATGCCACCAGGTACTCCAGCACTTCTTTTTACTGTCAGTTACCAAAAATAAAGAGAACATCTCGCTGTGAGTGTAGGATGATCTTTCTCTCAAAGGCAGTCATGCACCTCACTTCTAGAGAAGCTGATGTTTGCTTTTAAATTTGGTTGTGTTACCTGATAGACCCTAAGGCTTTCTTCTGCTGTGAGTCTGTTCCTGAGCTTGAGAAATAATTCTATGATAGGAATGCAGTTTTTTACTAAAGTCATACTCACACAGTTTACAATACAATATAAATAACTAATATATAAGTAATAAATAAAAGGTTTATCTATCAGCCAATTTTAAATGGTCTAAAATTTCAGGATGTAGCCTATTTAGTTTCAGTGAGAAAATAAAAAGCTGCTTTTAAAGTTCATTCAGCTTCTAAAGGGCAATGCTAAAAATGTGACACCACCTTGGTTCAGTGAATGCCTTTGGGTAAAAGAAGAGGGATACAAGAGTAACTGAAATATTTAAGTAAAATTCAGTGTTGTGACCCTGAACACCAGGACAAAATTCACATTGTATAAGCCATATTTCTAAGTGCAATAAACCATATCTATAAGTGATATTTTCTAAGTGTTTTGCACTGCTGAAGTACAGTGGCAAAGCTGAGAGTGGTTAGGGACTCCCATTTTTCAGTTCTGCCTTCAGATTTATTTACTAAGTTCCCCATCCAAAGGCAGATGTGAAGACATCATTCCAAAGCAACAGCTTTGCAGATTTTGAAATGATATTCCATCCTGCTTTGCAGATGAAAGAATCAAGCTTGACATCAGAAACCGGGATGGATTTCTAGTGTCTCTTCCCTGACCACTTGGTTCTACAGGCTAGTTCAGGGCTCCCGCACAAAGAATTCTGAGCCTGACTCCAAGGAAAAGCAGCTTTCTGCTGCCTGTGCCTGTCCCTGCAGGAGGGGCTGCTGCAGGGTGCTCTGCAGCACCTGGTGACTTGGATTGCTGAGAAGGAAGGAAGGGAACAGACAGAAGCCACCACATGGCTTTTACTGCTGCCTTTGCACCCCTCATCCCTCTTCTAAAAGCCAGCAAGGCTCTGCAATGGAAAGCCAGCACTGCTCACAGCCCTACTGAGGCTTATAGTGCCTGCTTGTTTGTTTTTAAACACGATAATTTATCTTATCCCATGGGTGTTTCTGCCAAGTTCTTGTTGCTTCCAAGGTTCCAACACTTTATTATTTAAAACTCCTCTGTGCTGCTTGCTCCTGTAGGGATTATGAAAAGAAATTAAATTTAGGGCACCAAAGATCATCACAGGCAGAGGAATAAAACCTCCCTGCAAGCTTAATTAAGACAAGAAGATGGGCTGATAACAGATAATATTTTGCTAACTAGTCACCAAAGGTAGGAGAAGGTAGGCCTGCAGAAAAGGACACACTATTACTATTAAAAAATGCATAATATTACAATATAATAATTATATTATATTATATTATATTATATTATATTATATTATATTATATACTATTATTATTAAAATCTTTAAGTTGCATAGAAGGTGATATCCAGGTACTGATACAACAGGAATGGGAAAGGCTTCTCAGGGTCTGATGGGAAAGAAATGAGCAGAGTGTGTTAAACAGACAAATGGGACAGAGGAAGATGTTCTAGGCAGAAATATGCTGGAAATATTTTGAAGCAGAGTCCTGGCAAAGTGTTTTCAACGTTGTTGTTAATAAGGCTTGAATAACACTGGTGTATCTTGACCTTGGCTTCGGGCTTTCAAGCAAGTGAAATTATGTGCTGGTATGATCCATGACTTCAGAGAGGTGTCCCTTTCCTGTGCCTGTGCTAGGGGTCTAAATAGTCACCTAATCTATGTTGCTTGCTCCTTTGAAACGACTCAGTAGTGTAAGAGATAACTACATCTGTTTTCAGACAATAAAACTTTATATAATTCCTTGGGAAAAATCCTCCCTCAGTGTGTGCATGTAGATAATCTGCACACTTCACAGGAAATATATGCTGGTCAGCATAAGTTCTGTAAATTTAATAATAATAATTAAAAATGTAGGCAAATATATTTTAGCTTTGCCTTTTCCTCAGTGAGGACTAATTGGGATTTGCATGTTATGAAGACTTTTTAAAGATGTGAGCTGATATTTGTGCCAATTTTGCACGCTGGATTTCACAATCAGATTGATTCTTTCTGAGATTGGTAGGTCAGGATTGTCAAGCCCTTCCTTCCACTTGTCCTTGTTCACTGGAGCTATTTTCTTGTGAGAGTGGCTCTGTATTGCAGGGATCAGAGCATTCCTTGCACTGCACTACCATTTCTGCAGGTGCCTGCAGCAATGAAGGAGCAAGCCTTGGCAATTCTCCCTGGTAAGAGTCTGTTCTCATGGGTAAATGACACAGCCATGGAAGTGGAGCCTCAGATTGCTCCTGCATCTCTGCAGACACACTTGCAGAGAAAATATTCTGGTCCTAGGAAAACACCATTCCCTTCAGCTGACAGGCTCTGCAATGAAAGCCTGGGGGAGCTGCAAGAAGTGAAATTCAGATTGCCTTCATTTTATCTAAATATTTATCAAAATAAAACTACTTTTTTTTTCCCCTGCAGAAAATTCATGTTTCCATTGCTAGTTGATTTTACCCAATTCATCCTAAACCATGCAGATTTTTTTGGTGAGGTGTTGTTTTTCGTTACATGCAAATGCAATTTCCCCTGAATAAAAATTCTCCATTTGTACTGTACTATTATTGTTGGGTTTTTTACCTAACTTGCTAAATTTATAAATGGAAACCTTCAGCAATGAATAAACTATTCTCAGACAAAAAAAAATACCTAATGCAAGTGCTGTACTTTTTATCTCTATGTTGAGTTTCTCTATTGAGCTATACTTGACAAATACTTGAATTACTGAGATGTTGGTTTTTCAAACACCAAAACAAATTTGCCACTGATTATGGCCACCTGGAAATGTCCTGGAGAAACATTTTGCTTCACAAGGCTGGATTTGCTGCTAACAGTACAAACTTATTTCCTGTTTATTTGTTGAAATAACTGTGCTTATTTCTGTAAATTTGGACTAGGACTAGTTTATTTCACATCACTAATGGGTAGCTCACAAAATAGCCATTAAAAGTTTTCAGATTATTAAAAATACTGAAGGGGAAATAAAAATTTATCACTACATCATTAATTTAACCATAATTCTTTACCTTCCTATAGGCCAATGTCAACACCTTTAAAGCAAGCTCTGAAGGCAAAGTCAATGAGTTGTGTTTTGGAAGGTTTCTGATTTAATTTAAATCCATGCAAATCCAGTGTAACACCATTCAAGTGTATCAATAATTGAAAAAACGTTCCACTGAAATTAGCTTTATATGTGGGGGAAATACTTTTTTTTTTTTTTTTTACAAAACTAGTCATCCTTTAAAAAAGCCCAGCCAAGAAGAACAATGGTCTGATTTTCATGGGAAATTTTAACAAAAAGTGATGTAATATTACTTCTCTGTATTCTCATATGGTATATAAAATAATCCTACAGGAATCTGGAGCTTTTTAATGACTGGCAACAGCTCCAATGTCCTTGATATGTGTCATGGCATGGATTATTGCTCAAATCAATGCACAGCAATTTCCAGTCAAGGGAAACAACTGTCCATTGGTTTGCTCTGATACATTTTCAGAGTATCCCTACAGCCTCCCATGGATGTGCAGCTGCTCAGTTACAGCTTAATTGCATGACCCCGTAGGCTGACACCCAAGGAGTGCTCGTGGTAGGTGGTGACATTCAGAACAAAGCAAAAAAGCAAATAC
>NW_026989942.1:0-105244 GCF_036417665.1 Passer domesticus | reverse complement strand
CCCTCGAAATACCCCCAAAATCAATCAGAGAGCCCAAAATCCCCCCAAAATCCCCTCAAAACTGCCCAAAAAACACCTCAGAGAGTCCAAAATCCCCTCAAATAACCCAAAATCCCACAAAATCCCTCAGGGAGCGTAAAATATGCTCAAAATACCCCCTAACACCCCCTCAGGGAGCCCAAAATCCCCCAAAAAAATATCCCCAGAATCCTCAGGGGAGCCCAAAATCCCCTCAAAATCCCCCAAAAACCCCTCAGGGAGCCCAACATCCCTCAAAAGCTCCTCAAAATACCCCAAAAAACCCTCAGGGAGCCAAAATCCCCTCAAAATACCTCCAAAATCCCTCATGGAGCCAAAAATCCCCTCAAAATACCCGCAAAATCAATCATGGAGCCCAAAATCCCCTCAAAATACCCCCAAAATCCCCTCAGGGAGCCCAAAATCCCCTCAAAACCTCCTCAAAGGTGGCTAAAAATCCCTCAAGCAGGCCAAAATCGCCTCAAAAGTGTCCAAAACCATTCAGGGAGACCAAAATCCCACAAAATACCACCAAAAACCCCCCCTCAGGCAACCCAAAATCCCCTCAAAATAGCCCAAAAATCTCTCAGGGAGCCAAAATCCCCCCAAAATACCCTCAAAAGTACCCAAAAACCACTGAGAGAGTCCCAAATCCCCTCAAAATAACCGAAAAATCCCTCAGGGGGCCCAAAATCCCCTCAAAACCTCCTCAATGTGCCCAAAAATCCCTCAGGGAGCGTAAAATATGCTCAAATACCCCCAAAAACCCCCTCTGGGAGCCAAAAACCCTCAAAATACCCCCAGAATCCCTCAGGGAGCCCAAAATCCCTCAAAATACCCCAGAATCCCTCAGGGAGCCCAAAATCCCCACAAATAGCCCAAAAATCTCTCAGGGAGCCCAAAATCCAATCAAAATAACCCAAAATCCCAAAAAAATCCCCTCAGGGAGCTTAAAATCCCCTCAAAATACACCCAGAATCCTCAGGGAGCCCAAAATCCCCTCAAAAGCTTCTCAAAATACCCAAAAACCCCTCAGGCAGCCCAAAATCCCCTCAAAAGCTCCTCATAATACCCCCAAAATCCTCAGGGAGTCCAAAATCCCCTCAAAATACCCCCAAAATCCCACAAAAATCCCTCAGGGAGCCAAAATCCCCTCAAAACAACCCCAAAATCCCTCAGGGTGCCCAAAATCCCCTCAAAATACCCCTAAAACCCCCTCAGGCAGCCCAAAATCCCCTCAAAAGCTCCTCATAATACCCCCAAAATCCCTCAGGGAGCCCAAAATCCCTCAAAATATCCCCAAAATCCCACAAAAAACCCTCAGGGAGCCCAAAATCCCCTCAAAATACCCCCGAAAACCCCTCAGAGAGCCCAAAATCCCCTCAAAAGCTTCTCAAATACCCCAAAAACCCCTCAGGGAGTCCAAAATCCCATCAAAAGCTCCTCAAAATACCCCCAAAAACCCCCAGGGAGCTCAACTTCCCCTGAAAATACCCCCGGAATGCCTCAGGGAGCCCAAAATCCCCTCAAAAGCTTTCATAATACCCCCAAAAACCCCTCAGGGAGTCCAAAATCCCATCAAAACAGCCCAAAAATCACTGAGGCAGCCCAAAATCCCCTCAAAATAGCCCAAAAATCTCTCAGGGAGCCCAAAATCCCCCCAAAATACCCTCAAAAGTACCCAAAAACCACTCAGAGAGTCCAAAATCCCTGAAAATAACCGAAAAATCCCTCAGGGGACCCAAAATCCCCTCAAAAGCTCCTCAAAGTAGCCCAAAAACCCCTCAGGGAGCCCAAAATCCCTCAAAATACCCCCCAAAATCCCCTCAGGAGCCCAAAATCCCTCAAAACCTCCTCAAAGGTGCTAAAAATCCCTCAAGCAGGCCAAAATCGCCTCAAAAGTGCCCAAAACCATTCAGGGAGCCCAAAATCCCCTCAAACTAACCAAAATCCCACAAAAATCCCTCAGGGAGCCCAAAATCCCCTCAAAATACCCCCAAAATCCCTAATCCCCTCAAAATACCCATAAAAACCCCTCAGGCAGCCCAAAATCCCCTCAAAAGCTCCTCATAATACCCCCAAAATCGCTCAGGGAGCCCAAAATCCCCTCAAAATATCCCCAAAATCCCACAAAAATCCTCAGGGAGCCCAAAATCCCCTCAAAATACCCCAAAAACCCCTCAGAGAGCCCAAAATCCCCTCAAAATACCCCAAAACCCCCTCAGGGCATCCAAAATCCCCTCAAAAGCTTCACAAAATACCCCCAGAATCCCTCAGAGAGCCCAAAATCCCCTCAAAATACCCCAAAACCCCTTCAGGGAGCCCAAAATCCCCTCAAAAGCTCCTCAAAATACCCCCAAAACCCCCTCGGGGAGCCCAAAATCCCCTCAAAAGCTTCTCAAAATAGCCAAAAAACCCCTCGGGGAGCCCAAAATCCCCTCAAAAGCTTCTCAAAATACCCCAAAAACCCTCAGGGAGTCCAAAATCCCATCAAAAGCTCCTCAAAATACCCCCAAAAACCCCCAGGGAGCTCAAGTTCCCCTGAAAATACCCCCCAGAATGCCTCAGGGAGCCCAAAATCCCCTCAAAAGCTTCTCATAATACCCCAAAAACCCCTCAGGGAGTCCAAAATCCCCCTCAAAATATTCCAAAAACCCCTCAGGCAACCCAAAATCCCCTCAAAATAGCCCCAAAAATCTCTCAGGGAGCCCAAAATCCCCCCAAAATCCCCTCAAAAGTACCCAAAAACCACTGAGAGAGTCCAAAATCCCCTCAAAATAACCGAAAAATCCCTCAGGGGGCCCAAAATCCCCTCAAAAGCTCCTCAAAAGTGCCCAAAAACCCCTCAGGGAGCCCAAAATCCCCTCAAAATACCCCCAAAAACCTCTCAGGGAGCCCAAAATCCCCTCAAAAGCTGCTCAAAATAGCCCAAAAATCCCTCAGGGAGCCCAAAATCCCCTCAAAAGCTTCTCAAAATACCCCCAAAAACCCCTCAGGGAGCCCAAAATCCCCTCAAAATACATCCAAAATCCCTCAGGGAGCCCAAAATCCCCTCAAAATACCCGCAAAACCAATCAGGGAGCCCAAAATCCCCTCAAAATACCCTCAAAAGTGCCTAAAAACCACTCAGAGAGTCCAAAATCCCCTGAAAATAACCGAAAAATCCCTCAGGGGGCCCAAAATCCCCTCAAAATACCCCCAAAATCCCTCAGGGGGCCCAAAATCCCCTCAAAAGCTCCTCAAAAGTGCCCAAAAACCCCTGAGGGAGCCCAAAATCCCCTCAAAATACCCCCAAAATCCCCCCAGGGAGCCCAAAATCCCCTCAAAACCTCCTCAAAGGTGCCTAAAAATCCCTCAAGCAGGCCAAAATCGCCTCAAAAGTGCCCAAAACCATTCAGGGAGCCCAAAATCCCCTCAAAATAACCAAAATCCCAGAAAAAATCCCTCAGGGAGCCCAAAATCCCCTCAAAATACCCCCAAAATCCCACAGGGAGCCCAAAATCCCCTCAAAATACCCATAAAAACCCCTCAGGCAGCCCAAAAACCCCTCAAAAGCTCCTCATAATACCTCCAAAATCGCTCAGGGAGCCCAAAATCCCCTCAAAATATCCCCAAAATCCCACAAAAATCCCTCAGGGAGCCCAACATCCCCTCAAAATACCCCCAGAATCCCTCAGGGAGCCCAAAATCCCCTCAAAATCCCCTCAAAATACCCCTCAGAGAGCCCAACATCCCCTCAAAAGCTTCTCAAAAGAGCCCAGAAATCCCTCAGGGAGCCCAAAATCCCCTCAAAAGCTCCTCAAAATACCCCCAAAAACCCCTCAGGGAGCCCAAAATCCCCTCAAAATACCTCCAAAATCCCTCAGGGAGCCCAAAATCCCCGCAAAATACCCGCAAAATCCCCTCAGGGAGCCCAAAATCCCCTCAAAATCCCCTCAAAATACCCCTCAGAGAGCCCAACATCCCCTCAAAAGCTTCTCAAAAGAGCCCAGAAATCCCTCAGGGAGCCCAAAATCCCCTCAAAAGCTCCTCAAAATACCCCCAAAAACCCCTCAGGGAGCCCAAAATCCCCTCAAAATACCTCCAAAATCCCTCAGGGAGCCCAAAATCCCCGCAAAATACCCGCAAAATCCCCTCAGGGAGCCCAAAATCCCCTCAAAACCTCCTCAAAGGTGCCTAAAAATCCCTCAAGCAGGCCAAAATCGCCTCTAAAGTGTCCAAAACCATTCAGGGAACCCAAAATCCCCTCAAAATACCACCAAAATCCCCCAGGCAACCCAAAATCCCCTCAAAATAGCCCAAAAATCTCTCACGGAGCCCAAAATCCCATCAAAAGTGCCCAAAACCACTCACGGAGCCCAAAATCCTCCCAAAATACCCTCAAAAGTGCCCAAAAACCACTCAGAGAGTCCAAAATCCCCTCAAAATAACCGAAAAATCCCTCAGGGGGCCCAAAATCCCCTCAAAAGCTTCTCAAAATACCACCAAAAATCCCTCAGGGAGCCCAAAATCCCCTCAAAATACCACCAAAAATCCCTCAGGGAGTCCAAAATCCCCTCAAAGTGCCCAAAACCCCTCACAGAGCCCAAAATCCCCTCAAAATACCCCCAAAAACCCCTCAGGGAGCCCAAAATCCCCTCAAAACCTCCTCAAAGGTGCCCAAAAATCCCTCAAGCAGGCCAAAATCGCCTCAAAAGTGCCCAAAACCATTCAGGGAGCCCGAAATCCCCTCAAAATAACCAAAATCCCTCAGGGAGCCCAAAATCCCCTCAAAATACCCCCAAAAACCCCTCAGGGAGCCCAAAATCCCCTCAAAATACCCCAAAATCCCACAAAAATCCCTCAGGGAGCCCAAAATCCCCTCAAAATAGCCCAAAAATCACCTCAGGGAGCCCAAAATCCTGTCAAAAGCTCCTCAAAATACCCCCAAAATCCCTCAGGGAGCCCAAAATCCCCTCAGGGAGCCCAAAATCCCCTCAAAATATCCCAAAATCCCCCAGGGAGCCCAAAATCCCCTCAAAATAGCCCAAAAATCTCTCACGGAGCCCAAAATCCCATCAAAAGTGCCCAAAACCACTCACGGAGCCCAAAATCCTCCCAAAATACCCTCAAAAGTGCCCAAAAACCACTCAGAGAGTCCAAAATCCCCTCAAAATAACCGAAAAATCCCTCAGGGGGCCCAAAATCCCCTCAAAAGCTTCTCAAAATACCACCAAAAATCCCTCAGGGAGCCCAAAATCCCCTCAAAATACCACCAAAAATCCCTCAGGGAGTCCAAAATCCCCTCAAAGTGCCCAAAACCCCTCACAGAGCCCAAAATCCCCTCAAAATACCCCCAAAAACCCCTCAGGGAGCCCAAAATCCCCTCAAAACCTCCTCAAAGGTGCCCAAAAATCCCTCAAGCAGGCCAAAATCGCCTCAAAAGTGCCCAAAACCATTCAGGGAGCCCGAAATCCCCTCAAAATAACCAAAATCCCTCAGGGAGCCCAAAATCCCCTCAAAATACCCCCAAAAACCCCTCAGGGAGCCCAAAATCCCCTCAAAATACCCCAAAATCCCACAAAAACCCCTCAGGGAGCCCAAAATCCCCTCAAAATAGCCCAAAAATCACCTCAGGGAGCCCAAAATCCTGTCAAAAGCTCCTCAAAATACCCCCAAAATCCCTCAGGGAGCCCAAAATCCCCTCAGGGAGCCCAAAATCCCCTCAAAATATCCCAAAATCCCCCAGGGAGCCCAAAATCCCCTCAAAATAGCCCAAAAATCCCCTCAGGGAGCCCAAAATCCCCCGAAAATACCCCCAGAATCCCTCAGAGAGCCCAAAATCCCCTCAAAATACCCCAAAAACCCCTCAGGGAGCCCAAAATCCTCTCAAAAGCTTCTCCAAAAAGCCCAAAAATCCCACGGGGAGCCAAAAATCCCCTCAAAAGCTCCTCAAAATACCCCCAAAAACCCCTCAGGGAGCCCAAAATCCCCTCAAAATACCCCCAGAATCCCTCAGGGAGCCCAAAATCCCCTCAAAATACCCCCAAAATCAATCAGGGAGCCCAAAATCCCCTCAAAATACCACCAAAACCCTCAGGGTGTCCAAAATCCCCTCAAAAGCTTCTCAAAATGCCCCCAAAAACCCCTCAGGGAAACCAAAATTCCCTCGAAATACCCCCAAAATCAATCAGAGAGCCCAAAATCCCCCAAAATCCCCTCAAAACTGCCCAAAAACCACTCAGAGAGTCCAAAATCCCCTCAAAATAACCCAAAATCCCACAAAAATCCCTCAGGGAGCGTAAAATATGCTCAAAATACCCCCTAACACCCCCTCAGGGAGCCCAAAATCCCCCAAAAAATATCCCCAGAATCCCTCAGGGAGCCCAAAAACCCCTCAAAATCCCCCAAAAACCCCTCAGGGAGCCCAACATCCCCTCAAAATACCCCCAGAATCCCTCAGGGAGCCCAAAATCCCCTCAAAATCCCCTCAAAATACCCCTCAGAGAGCCCAACATCCCCTCAAAAGCTTCTCAAAAGAGCCCAGAAATCCCTCAGGGAGCCCAAAATCCCCTCAAAAGCTCCTCAAAATACCCCCAAAAACCCCTCAGGGAGCCCAAAATCCCCTCAAAATACCTCCAAAATCCCTCAGGGAGCCCAAAATCCCCGCAAAATACCCGCAAAATCCCCTCAGGGAGCCCAAAATCCCCTCAAAACCTCCTCAAAGGTGCCTAAAAATCCCTCAAGCAGGCCAAAATCGCCTCTAAAGTGTCCAAAACCATTCAGGGAACCCAAAATCCCCTCAAAATACCACCAAAATCCCCCAGGCAACCCAAAATCCCCTCAAAATAGCCCAAAAATCTCTCACGGAGCCCAAAATCCCATCAAAAGTGCCCAAAACCACTCACGGAGCCCAAAATCCTCCCAAAATACCCTCAAAAGTGCCCAAAAACCACTCAGAGAGTCCAAAATCCCCTCAAAATAACCGAAAAATCCCTCAGGGGGCCCAAAATCCCCTCAAAAGCTTCTCAAAATACCACCAAAAATCCCTCAGGGAGCCCAAAATCCCCTCAAAATACCACCAAAAATCCCTCAGGGAGTCCAAAATCCCCTCAAAGTGCCCAAAACCCCTCACAGAGCCCAAAATCCCCTCAAAATACCCCCAAAAACCCCTCAGGGAGCCCAAAATCCCCTCAAAACCTCCTCAAAGGTGCCCAAAAATCCCTCAAGCAGGCCAAAATCGCCTCAAAAGTGCCCAAAACCATTCAGGGAGCCCGAAATCCCCTCAAAATAACCAAAATCCCTCAGGGAGCCCGAAATCCCCTCAAAATACCCCCAAAAACCCCTCAGGGAGCCCAAAATCCCCTCAAAATACCCCAAAATCCCACAAAAATCCCTCAGGGAGCCCAAAATCCCCTCAAAATAGCCCAAAAATCACCTCAGGGAGCCCAAAATCCTGTCAAAAGCTCCTCAAAATACCCCCAAAATCCCTCAGGGAGCCCAAAATCCCCTCAGGGAGCCCAAAATCCCCTCAGGGAGCCCAAAATCCCCTCAAAATATCCCAAAATCCCCCAGGGAGCCCAAAATCCCCTCAAAATAGCCCAAAAATCCCCTCAGGGAGCCCAAAATCCCCCGAAAATACCCCCAGAATCCCTCAGAGAGCCCAAAATCCCCTCAAAATACCCCAAAAACCCCTCAGGGAGCCCAAAATCCTCTCAAAAGCTTCTCCAAAAAGCCCAAAAATCCCACGGGGAGCCAAAAATCCCCTCAAAAGCTCCTCAAAATACCCCCAAAAACCCCTCAGGGAGCCCAAAATCCCCTCAAAATACCCCCAGAATCCCTCAGGGAGCCCAAAATCCCCTCAAAATACCCCCAAAATCAATCAGGGAGCCCAAAATCCCCTCAAAATACCACCAAAACCCTCAGGGTGTCCAAAATCCCCTCAAAAGCTTCTCAAAATGCCCCCAAAAACCCCTCAGGGAAACCAAAATTCCCTCGAAATACCCCCAAAATCAATCAGAGAGCCCAAAATCCCCCCAAAATCCCCTCAAAACTGCCCAAAAACCACTCAGAGAGTCCAAAATCCCCTCAAAATAACCCAAAATCCCACAAAAATCCCTCAGGGAGCGTAAAATATGCTCAAAATACCCCCTAACACCCCCTCAGGGAGCCCAAAATCCCCCAAAAAATATCCCCAGAATCCCTCAGGGAGCCCAAAAACCCCTCAAAATCCCCCAAAAACCCCTCAGGGAGCCCAACATCCCCTCAAAATACCCCCAGAATCCCTCAGGGAGCCCAAAATCCCCTCAAAATCCCCTCAAAATACCCCTCAGAGAGCCCAACATCCCCTCAAAAGCTTCTCAAAAGAGCCCAGAAATCCCTCAGGGAGCCCAAAATCCCCTCAAAAGCTCCTCAAAATACCCCCAAAAACCCCTCAGGGAGCCCAAAATCCCCTCAAAATACCTCCAAAATCCCTCAGGGAGCCCAAAATCCCCGCAAAATACCCGCAAAATCCCCTCAGGGAGCCCAAAATCCCCTCAAAACCTCCTCAAAGGTGCCTAAAAATCCCTCAAGCAGGCCAAAATCGCCTCTAAAGTGTCCAAAACCATTCAGGGAACCCAAAATCCCCTCAAAATACCACCAAAATCCCCCAGGCAACCCAAAATCCCCTCAAAATAGCCCAAAAATCTCTCACGGAGCCCAAAATCCCATCAAAAGTGCCCAAAACCACTCACGGAGCCCAAAATCCTCCCAAAATACCCTCAAAAGTGCCCAAAAACCACTCAGAGAGTCCAAAATCCCCTCAAAATAACCGAAAAATCCCTCAGGGGGCCCAAAATCCCCTCAAAAGCTTCTCAAAATACCACCAAAAATCCCTCAGGGAGCCCAAAATCCCCTCAAAATACCACCAAAAATCCCTCAGGGAGTCCAAAATCCCCTCAAAGTGCCCAAAACCCCTCACAGAGCCCAAAATCCCCTCAAAATACCCCCAAAATCCCACAAAAATCCCTCAGGGAGCCCAAAATCCCCTCAAAACAACCCCAAAATCCCTCAGGGTGCCCAAAATCCCCTCAAAATACCCCTAAAACCCCCTCAGGCAGCCCAAAATCCCCTCAAAAGCTCCTCATAATACCCCCAAAATCCCTCAGGGAGCCCAAAATCCCCTCAAAATATCCCCAAAATCCCACAAAAATCCCTCAGGGAGCCCAAAATCCCCTCAAAATACCCCGAAAACCCCTCAGAGAGCCCAAAATCCCCTCAAAAGCTTCTCAAAATACCCCAAAAACCCCTCAGGGAGTCCAAAATCCCATCAAAAGCTCCTCAAAATACCCCCAAAAACCCCCAGGGAGCTCAACTTCCCCTGAAAATACCCCCGGAATGCCTCAGGGAGCCCAAAATCCCCTCAAAAGCTTTTCATAATACCCCCAAAAACCCCTCAGGGAGTCCAAAATCCCATCAAAACAGCCCAAAAATCACTGAGGCAGCCCAAAATCCCCTCAAAATAGCCCAAAAATCTCTCAGGGAGCCCAAAATCCCCCCAAAATACCCTCAAAAGTACCCAAAAACCACTCAGAGAGTCCAAAATCCCCTGAAAATAACCGAAAAATCCCTCAGGGGACCCAAAATCCCCTCAAAAGCTCCTCAAAAGTGCCCAAAAACCCCTCAGGGAGCCCAAAATCCCCTCAAAATACCCCCAAAATCCCCTCAGGGAGCCCAAAATCCCCTCAAAACCTCCTCAAAGGTGCCTAAAAATCCCTCAAGCAGGCCAAAATCGCCTCAAAAGTGCCCAAAACCATTCAGGGAGCCCAAAATCCCCTCAAACTAACCAAAATCCCACAAAAATCCCTCAGGGAGCCCAAAATCCCCTCAAAATACCCCCAAAATCCCTCAGGGAGCCCAAAATCCCCTCAAAATACCCATAAAAACCCCTCAGGCAGCCCAAAATCCCCTCAAAAGCTCCTCATAATACCCCCAAAATCGCTCAGGGAGCCCAAAATCCCCTCAAAATATCCCCAAAATCCCACAAAAATCCCTCAGGGAGCCCAAAATCCCCTCAAAATACCCCAAAAACCCCTCAGAGAGCCCAAAATCCCCTCAAAATACCCCAAAACCCCCTCAGGGCATCCAAAATCCCCTCAAAAGCTTCACAAAATACCCCCAGAATCCCTCAGAGAGCCCAAAATCCCCTCAAAATACCCCAAAACCCCTTCAGGGAGCCCAAAATCCCCTCAAAAGCTCCTCAAAATACCCCCAAAACCCCCTCGGGGAGCCCAAAATCCCCTCAAAAGCTTCTCAAAATAGCCCAAAAACCCCTCGGGGAGCCCAAAATCCCCTCAAAAGCTTCTCAAAATACCCCAAAAACCCCTCAGGGAGTCCAAAATCCCATCAAAAGCTCCTCAAAATACCCCCAAAAACCCCCAGGGAGCTCAAGTTCCCCTGAAAATACCCCCAGAATGCCTCAGGGAGCCCAAAATCCCCTCAAAAGCTTCTCATAATACCCCAAAAACCCCTCAGGGAGTCCAAAATCCCCTCAAAATATTCCAAAAACCCCTCAGGCAACCCAAAATCCCCTCAAAATAGCCCAAAAATCTCTCAGGGAGCCCAAAATCCCCCCAAAATCCCCTCAAAAGTACCCAAAAACCACTGAGAGAGTCCAAAATCCCCTCAAAATAACCGAAAAATCCCTCAGGGGGCCCAAAATCCCCTCAAAACCTCCTCAATGTGCCCAAAAATCCCTCAGGGAGCGTAAAATATGCTCAAAATACCCCCAAAAACCCCCTCTGGGAGCCCAAAAACCCCTCAAAATACCCCCAGAATCCCTCAGGGAGCCCAAAATCCCCTCAAAATACCCCCAGAATCCCTCAGGGAGCCCAAAATCCCCACAAAATAGCCCAAAAATCTCTCAGGGAGCCCAAAATCCAATCAAAATAACCCAAAATCCCAAAAAAATCCCCTCAGGGAGCTTAAAATCCCCTCAAAATACACCAGAATCCCTCAGGGAGCCCAAAATCCCCTCAAAAGCTTCTCAAAATACCCCAAAAACCCCTCAGGCAGCCCAAAATCCCCTCAAAAGCTCCTCATAATACCCCCAAAATCCCTCAGGGAGTCCAAAATCCCCTCAAAATACCCCCAAAATCCCACAAAAATCCCTCAGGGAGCCCAAAATCCCCTCAAAACAACCCCAAAATCCCTCAGGGTGCCCAAAATCCCCTCAAAATACCCCTAAAACCCCCTCAGGCAGCCCAAAATCCCCTCAAAAGCTCCTCATAATACCCCCAAAATCCCTCAGGGAGCCCAAAATCCCCTCAAAATATCCCCAAAATCCCACAAAAATCCCTCAGGGAGCCCAAAATCCCCTCAAAATACCCCGAAAACCCCTCAGAGAGCCCAAAATCCCCTCAAAAGCTTCTCAAAATACCCCAAAAACCCCTCAGGGAGTCCAAAATCCCATCAAAAGCTCCTCAAAATACCCCCAAAAACCCCCAGGGAGCTCAACTTCCCCTGAAAATACCCCCGGAATGCCTCAGGGAGCCCAAAATCCCCTCAAAAGCTTTTCATAATACCCCCAAAAACCCCTCAGGGAGTCCAAAATCCCATCAAAACAGCCCAAAAATCACTGAGGCAGCCCAAAATCCCCTCAAAATAGCCCAAAAATCTCTCAGGGAGCCCAAAATCCCCCCAAAATACCCTCAAAAGTACCCAAAAACCACTCAGAGAGTCCAAAATCCCCTGAAAATAACCGAAAAATCCCTCAGGGGACCCAAAATCCCCTCAAAAGCTCCTCAAAAGTGCCCAAAAACCCCTCAGGGAGCCCAAAATCCCCTCAAAATACCCCCAAAATCCCCTCAGGGAGCCCAAAATCCCCTCAAAACCTCCTCAAAGGTGCCTAAAAATCCCTCAAGCAGGCCAAAATCGCCTCAAAAGTGCCCAAAACCATTCAGGGAGCCCAAAATCCCCTCAAACTAACCAAAATCCCACAAAAATCCCTCAGGGAGCCCAAAATCCCCTCAAAATACCCCCAAAATCCCTCAGGGAGCCCAAAATCCCCTCAAAATACCCATAAAAACCCCTCAGGCAGCCCAAAATCCCCTCAAAAGCTCCTCATAATACCCCCAAAATCGCTCAGGGAGCCCAAAATCCCCTCAAAATATCCCCAAAATCCCACAAAAATCCCTCAGGGAGCCCAAAATCCCCTCAAAATACCCCAAAAACCCCTCAGAGAGCCCAAAATCCCCTCAAAATACCCCAAAACCCCTTCAGGGAGCCCAAAATCCCCTCAAAAGCTCCTCAAAATACCCCCAAAACCCCCTCGGGGAGCCCAAAATCCCCTCAAAAGCTTCTCAAAATAGCCCAAAAACCCCTCGGGGAGCCCAAAATCCCCTCAAAAGCTTCTCAAAATACCCCAAAAACCCCTCAGGGAGTCCAAAATCCCATCAAAAGCTCCTCAAAATACCCCCAAAAACCCCCAGGGAGCTCAAGTTCCCCTGAAAATACCCCCAGAATGCCTCAGGGAGCCCAAAATCCCCTCAAAAGCTTCTCATAATACCCCAAAAACCCCTCAGGGAGTCCAAAATCCCCTCAAAATATTCCAAAAACCCCTCAGGCAACCCAAAATCCCCTCAAAATAGCCCAAAAATCTCTCAGGGAGCCCAAAATCCCCTCAAAAGTACCCAAAAACCACTGAGAGAGTCCAAAATCCCCTCAAAATAACCGAAAAATCCCTCAGGGGGCCCAAAATCCCCTCAAAAGCTCCTCAAAAGTGCCCAAAAACCCCTCAGGGAGCCCAAAATCCCCTCAAAATACCCCCAAAAACCTCTCAGGGAGCCCAAAATCCCCTCAAAAGCTGCTCAAATTAGCCCAAAAATCCCTCAGGGAGCCCAAAATCCCCTCAAAAGCTTCTCAAAATACCCCCAAAAACCCCTCAGGGAGCCCAAAATCCCCTCAAAATACATCCAAAATCCCTCAGGGAGCCCAAAATCCCCTCAAAAGCTCCTCAAAATAGCCCAAAAACCCCTCAGGGAGCCCAAAATCCCCTCAAAATACCCCCAAAATCCCCTCAGGGAGCCCAAAATCCCCTCAAAACCTCCTCAAAGGTGCCTAAAAATCCCTCAAGCAGGCCAAAATCGCCTCAAAAGTGCCCAAAACCATTCAGGGAGCCCAAAATCCCCTCAAACTAACCAAAATCCCACAAAAATCCCTCAGGGAGCCCAAAATCCCCTCAAAATACCCCCAAAATCCCTCAGGGAGCCCAAAATCCCCTCAAAATACCCATAAAAACCCCTCAGGCAGCCCAAAATCCCCTCAAAAGCTCCTCATAATACCCCCAAAATCGCTCAGGGAGCCCAAAATCCCCTCAAAATATCCCCAAAATCCCACAAAAATCCCTCAGGGAGCCCAAAATCCCCTCAAAATACCCCAAAAACCCCTCAGAGAGCCCAAAATCCCCTCAAAATACCCCAAAACCCCTTCAGGGAGCCCAAAATCCCCTCAAAAGCTCCTCAAAATACCCCCAAAACCCCCTCGGGGAGCCCAAAATCCCCTCAAAAGCTTCTCAAAATAGCCCAAAAACCCCTCGGGGAGCCCAAAATCCCCTCAAAAGCTTCTCAAAATACCCCAAAAACCCCTCAGGGAGTCCAAAATCCCATCAAAAGCTCCTCAAAATACCCCCAAAAACCCCCAGGGAGCTCAAGTTCCCCTGAAAATACCCCCAGAATGCCTCAGGGAGCCCAAAATCCCCTCAAAAGCTTCTCATAATACCCCAAAAACCCCTCAGGGAGTCCAAAATCCCCTCAAAATATTCCAAAAACCCCTCAGGCAACCCAAAATCCCCTCAAAATAGCCCAAAAATCTCTCAGGGAGCCCAAAATCCCCTCAAAAGTACCCAAAAACCACTGAGAGAGTCCAAAATCCCCTCAAAATAACCGAAAAATCCCTCAGGGGGCCCAAAATCCCCTCAAAAGCTCCTCAAAAGTGCCCAAAAACCCCTCAGGGAGCCCAAAATCCCCTCAAAATACCCCCAAAAACCTCTCAGGGAGCCCAAAATCCCCTCAAAAGCTGCTCAAATTAGCCCAAAAATCCCTCAGGGAGCCCAAAATCCCCTCAAAAGCTTCTCAAAATACCCCCAAAAACCCCTCAGGGAGCCCAAAATCCCCTCAAAATACATCCAAAATCCCTCAGGGAGCCCAAAATCCCCTCAAAAGCTCCTCAAAATAGCCCAAAAACCCCTCAGGGAGCCCAAAATCCCCTCAAAATACCCCCAAAATCCCCTCAGGGAGCCCAAAATCCCCTCAAAACCTCCTCAAAGGTGCCTAAAAATCCCTCAAGCAGGCCAAAATCGCCTCAAAAGTGCCCAAAACCATTCAGGGAGCCCAAAATCCCCTCAAACTAACCAAAATCCCACAAAAATCCCTCAGGGAGCCCAAAATCCCCTCAAAATACCCCCAAAATCCCTCAGGGAGCCCAAAATCCCCTCAAAATACCCATAAAAACCCCTCAGGCAGCCCAAAATCCCCTCAAAAGCTCCTCATAATACCCCCAAAATCGCTCAGGGAGCCCAAAATCCCCTCAAAATATCCCCAAAATCCCACAAAAATCCCTCAGGGAGCCCAAAATCCCCTCAAAATACCCCAAAAACCCCTCAGAGAGCCCAAAATCCCCTCAAAATACCCCAAAACCCCTTCAGGGAGCCCAAAATCCCCTCAAAAGCTCCTCAAAATACCCCCAAAACCCCCTCGGGGAGCCCAAAATCCCCTCAAAAGCTTCTCAAAATAGCCCAAAAACCCCTCGGGGAGCCCAAAATCCCCTCAAAAGCTTCTCAAAATACCCCAAAAACCCCTCAGGGAGTCCAAAATCCCATCAAAAGCTCCTCAAAATACCCCCAAAAACCCCCAGGGAGCTCAAGTTCCCCTGAAAATACCCCCAGAATGCCTCAGGGAGCCCAAAATCCCCTCAAAAGCTTCTCATAATACCCCAAAAACCCCTCAGGGAGTCCAAAATCCCCTCAAAATATTCCAAAAACCCCTCAGGCAACCCAAAATCCCCTCAAAATAGCCCAAAAATCTCTCAGGGAGCCCAAAATCCCCCCAAAATCCCCTCAAAAGTACCCAAAAACCACTGAGAGAGTCCAAAATCCCCTCAAAATAACCGAAAAATCCCTCAGGGGGCCCAAAATCCCCTCAAAAGCTCCTCAAAAGTGCCCAAAAACCCCTCAGGGAGCCCAAAATCCCCTCAAAATACCCCCAAAAACCTCTCAGGGAGCCCAAAATCCCCTCAAAAGCTGCTCAAAATAGCCCAAAAATCCCTCAGGGAGCCCAAAATCCCCTCAAAAGCTTCTCAAAATACCCCCAAAAACCCCTCAGGGAGCCCAAAATCCCCTCAAAATACATCCAAAATCCCTCAGGGAGCCCAAAATCCCCTCAAAATACCCGCAAAACCAATCAGGGAGCCCAAAATCCCCTCAAAATACCCTCAAAAGTGCCCAAAAACCACTCAGAGAGTCCAAAATCCCCTGAAAATAACCGAAAAATCCCTCAGGGGGCCCAAAATCCCCTCAAAAGCTCCTCAAAAGTGCCCAAAAACCCCTCAGGGAGCCCAAAATCCCCTCAAAATACCCCCAAAATCCCCCCAGGGAGCCCAAAATCCCCTCAAAACCTCCTCAAAGGTGCCTAAAAATCCCTCAAGCAGGCCAAAATCGCCTCAAAAGTGCCCAAAACCATTCAGGGAGCCCAAAATCCCCTCAAAATAACCAAAATCCCACAAAAATCCCTCAGGGAGCCCAAAATCCCCTCAAAATACCCCCAAAATCCCTCAGGGAGCCCAAAATCCCCTCAAAATACCCACAAAAACCCCTCAGGCAGCCCAAAAACCCCTCAAAAGCTCCTCATAATACCTCCAAAATCGCTCAGGGAGCCCAAAATCCCCTCAAAATATCCCCAAAATCCCACAAAAATCCCTCAGGGAGCCCAACATCCCCTCAAAATACCCCCAGAATCCCTCAGGGAGCCCAAAATCCCCTCAAAATCCCCTCAAAATACCCCTCAGAGAGCCCAACATCCCCTCAAAAGCTTCTCAAAAGAGCCCAGAAATCCCTCAGGGAGCCCAAAATCCCCTCAAAAGCTCCTCAAAATACCCCCAAAAACCCCTCAGGGAGCCCAAAATCCCCTCAAAATACCTCCAAAATCCCTCAGGGAGCCCAAAATCCCCGCAAAATACCCGCAAAATCCCCTCAGGGAGCCCAAAATCCCCTCAAAACCTCCTCAAAGGTGCCTAAAAATCCCTCAAGCAGGCCAAAATCGCCTCTAAAGTGTCCAAAACCATTCAGGGAACCCAAAATCCCCTCAAAATACCACCAAAATCCCCCAGGCAACCCAAAATCCCCTCAAAATAGCCCAAAAATCTCTCACGGAGCCCAAAATCCCATCAAAAGTGCCCAAAACCACTCACGGAGCCCAAAATCCTCCCAAAATACCCTCAAAAGTGCCCAAAAACCACTCAGAGAGTCCAAAATCCCCTCAAAATAACCGAAAAATCCCTCAGGGGGCCCAAAATCCCCTCAAAAGCTTCTCAAAATACCACCAAAAATCCCTCAGGGAGCCCAAAATCCCCTCAAAATACCACCAAAAATCCCTCAGGGAGTCCAAAATCCCCTCAAAGTGCCCAAAACCCCTCACAGAGCCCAAAATCCCCTCAAAATACCCCCAAAAACCCCTCAGGGAGCCCAAAATCCCCTCAAAACCTCCTCAAAGGTGCCCAAAAATCCCTCAAGCAGGCCAAAATCGCCTCAAAAGTGCCCAAAACCATTCAGGGAGCCCGAAATCCCCTCAAAATAACCAAAATCCCTCAGGGAGCCCGAAATCCCCTCAAAATACCCCCAAAAACCCCTCAGGGAGCCCAAAATCCCCTCAAAATACCCCAAAATCCCACAAAAATCCCTCAGGGAGCCCAAAATCCCCTCAAAATAGCCCAAAAATCACCTCAGGGAGCCCAAAATCCTGTCAAAAGCTCCTCAAAATACCCCCAAAATCCCTCAGGGAGCCCAAAATCCCCTCAGGGAGCCCAAAATCCCCTCAAAATATCCCAAAATCCCCCAGGGAGCCCAAAATCCCCTCAAAATAGCCCAAAAATCCCCTCAGGGAGCCCAAAATCCCCCGAAAATACCCCCAGAATCCCTCAGAGAGCCCAAAATCCCCTCAAAATACCCCAAAAACCCCTCAGGGAGCCCAAAATCCTCTCAAAAGCTTCTCCAAAAAGCCCAAAAATCCCACGGGGAGCCAAAAATCCCCTCAAAAGCTTCTCAAAATAGCCCAAAAACCCCTCGGGGAGCCCAAAATCCCCTCAAAAGCTTCTCAAAATACCCCAAAAACCCCTCAGGGAGTCCAAAATCCCCTCAAAATATTCCAAAAACCCCTCAGGCAACCCAAAATCCCCTCAAAATAGCCCAAAAATCTCTCAGGGAGCCCAAAATCCCCCCAAAATACCCTCAAAAGTACCCAAAAACCACTGAGAGAGTCCAAAATCCCCTCAAAATAACCGAAAAATCCCTCAGGGGGCCCAAAATCCCCTCAAAAGCTCCTCAAAAGTGCCCAAAAACCCCTCAGGGAGCCCAAAATCCCCTCAAAATACCCCCAAAAACCTCTCAGGGAGCCCAAAATCCCCTCAAAAGCTGCTCAAAATAGCCCAAAAATCCCTCAGGGAGCCCAAAATCCCCTCAAAAGCTTCTCAAAATACCCCCAAAAACCCCTCAGGGAGCCCAAAATCCCCTCAAAATACATCCAAAATCCCTCAGGGAGCCCAAAATCCCCTCAAAATACCCGCAAAACCAATCAGGGAGCCCAAAATCCCCTCAAAATACCCTCAAAAGTGCCCAAAAACCACTCAGAGAGTCCAAAATCCCCTGAAAATAACCGAAAAATCCCTCAGGGGGCCCAAAATCCCCTCAAAAGCTCCTCAAAAGTGCCCAAAAACCCCTCAGGGAGCCCAAAATCCCCTCAAAATACCCCCAAAATCCCCCCAGGGAGCCCAAAATCCCCTCAAAACCTCCTCAAAGGTGCCTAAAAATCCCTCAAGCAGGCCAAAATCGCCTCAAAAGTGCCCAAAACCATTCAGGGAGCCCAAAATCCCCTCAAAATAACCAAAATCCCACAAAAATCCCTCAGGGAGCCCAAAATCCCCTCAAAATACCCCCAAAATCCCTCAGGGGGCCCAAAATCCCCTCAAAAGCTCCTCAAAAGTGCCCAAAAACCCCTCAGGGAGCCCAAAATCCCCTCAAAATACCCCCAAAATCCCCCCAGGGAGCCCAAAATCCCCTCAAAACCTCCTCAAAGGTGCCTAAAAATCCCTCAAGCAGGCCAAAATCGCCTCAAAAGTGCCCAAAACCATTCAGGGAGCCCAAAATCCCCTCAAAATAACCAAAATCCCACAAAAATCCCTCAGGGAGCCCAAAATCCCCTCAAAATACCCCCAAAATCCCTCAGGGAGCCCAAAATCCCCTCAAAATACCCATAAAAACCCCTCAGGCAGCCCAAAATCCCCTCAAAAGCTCCTCATAATACCCCCAAAATCGCTCAGGGAGCCCAAAATCCCCTCAAAATACCCCCAAAATCCCTCAGGGAGCCCAAAATCCCCTCAAAATACCCATAAAAACCCCTCAGGCAGCCCAAAAACCCCTCAAAAGCTCCTCATAATACCTCCAAAATCGCTCAGGGAGCCCAAAATCCCCTCAAAATATCCCCAAAATCCCACAAAAATCCCTCAGGGAGCCCAACATCCCCTCAAAATACCCCCAGAATCCCTCAGGGAGCCCAAAATCCCCTCAAAATCCCCTCAAAATACCCCTCAGAGAGCCCAACATCCCCTCAAAAGCTTCTCAAAAGAGCCCAGAAATCCCTCAGGGAGCCCAAAATCCCCTCAAAAGCTCCTCAAAATACCCCCAAAAACCCCTCAGGGAGCCCAAAATCCCCTCAAAATACCTCCAAAATCCCTCAGGGAGCCCAAAATCCCCGCAAAATACCCGCAAAATCCCCTCAGGGAGCCCAAAATCCCCTCAAAACCTCCTCAAAGGTGCCTAAAAATCCCTCAAGCAGGCCAAAATCGCCTCTAAAGTGTCCAAAACCATTCAGGGAACCCAAAATCCCCTCAAAATACCACCAAAATCCCCCAGGCAACCCAAAATCCCCTCAAAATAGCCCAAAAATCTCTCACGGAGCCCAAAATCCCATCAAAAGTGCCCAAAACCACTCACGGAGCCCAAAATCCTCCCAAAATACCCTCAAAAGTGCCCAAAAACCACTCAGAGAGTCCAAAATCCCCTCAAAATAACCGAAAAATCCCTCAGGGGGCCCAAAATCCCCTCAAAAGCTTCTCAAAATACCACCAAAAATCCCTCAGGGAGCCCAAAATCCCCTCAAAATACCACCAAAAATCCCTCAGGGAGTCCAAAATCCCCTCAAAGTGCCCAAAACCCCTCACAGAGCCCAAAATCCCCTCAAAATACCCCCAAAAACCCCTCAGGGAGCCCAAAATCCCCTCAAAACCTCCTCAAAGGTGCCCAAAAATCCCTCAAGCAGGCCAAAATCGCCTCAAAAGTGCCCAAAACCATTCAGGGAGCCCGAAATCCCCTCAAAATAACCAAAATCCCTCAGGGAGCCCAAAATCCCCTCAAAATACCCCCAAAAACCCCTCAGGGAGCCCAAAATCCCCTCAAAATACCCCAAAATCCCACAAAAATCCCTCAGGGAGCCCAAAATCCCCTCAAAATAGCCCAAAAATCACCTCAGGGAGCCCAAAATCCTGTCAAAAGCTCCTCAAAATACCCCCAAAATCCCTCAGGGAGCCCAAAATCCCCTCAGGGAGCCCAAAATCCCCTCAAAATA
Source organism: Passer domesticus (assembly GCF_036417665.1). Taxonomy (NCBI): domain Eukaryota; kingdom Metazoa; phylum Chordata; class Aves; order Passeriformes; family Passeridae; genus Passer; species Passer domesticus. The sequence continues at coordinate 85,376 of NW_026989942.1, read as the reverse complement.
TCCCAAAATCCCCCAGGGAGCCCAAAATCCCCTCAAAATAGCCCAAAAATCCCCTCAGGGAGCCCAAAATCCCCCGAAAATACCCCCAGAATCCCTCAGAGAGCCCAAAATCCCCTCAAAATACCCCAAAAACCCCTCAGGGAGCCCAAAATCCTCTCAAAAGCTTCTCCAAAAAGCCCAAAAATCCCACGGGGAGCCAAAAATCCCCTCAAAAGCTCCTCAAAATACCCCCAAAAACCCCTCAGGGAGCCCAAAATCCCCTCAAAATACCCCCAGAATCCCTCAGGGAGCCCAAAATCCCCTCAAAATACCCCCAAAATCAATCAGGGAGCCCAAAATCCCCTCAAAATACCACCAAAACCCTCAGGGTGTCCAAAATCCCCTCAAAAGCTTCTCAAAATGCCCCCAAAAACCCCTCAGGGAAACCAAAATTCCCTCGAAATACCCCCAAAATCAATCAGAGAGCCCAAAATCCCCCCAAAATCCCCTCAAAACTGCCCAAAAACCACTCAGAGAGTCCAAAATCCCCTCAAAATAACCCAAAATCCCACAAAAATCCCTCAGGGAGCGTAAAATATGCTCAAAATACCCCCTAACACCCCCTCAGGGAGCCCAAAATCCCCCAAAAAATATCCCCAGAATCCCTCAGGGAGCCCAAAAACCCCTCAAAATCCCCCAAAAACCCCTCAGGGAGCCCAACATCCCCTCAAAAGCTCCTCAAAATACCCCCAAAAACCCCTCAGGGAGCCAAAATCCCCTCAAAATACCTCCAAAATCCCTCAGGGAGCCAAAAATCCCCTCAAAATACCCGCAAAATCAATCAGGGAGCCCAAAATCCCCTCAAAATACCCCCAAAATCCCCTCAGGGAGCCCAAAATCCCCTCAAAACCTCCTCAAAGGTGGCTAAAAATCCCTCAAGCAGGCCAAAATCGCCTCAAAAGTGTCCAAAACCATTCAGGGAGACCAAAATCCCCACAAAATACCACCAAAAACCCCTCAGGCAACCCAAAATCCCCTCAAAATAGCCCAAAAATCTCTCAGGGAGCCCAAAATCCCCCCAAAATACCCTCAAAAGTACCCAAAAACCACTGAGAGAGTCCAAAATCCCCTCAAAATAACCGAAAAATCCCTCAGGGGGCCCAAAATCCCCTCAAAACCTCCTCAATGTGCCCAAAAATCCCTCAGGGAGCGTAAAATATGCTCAAAATACCCCCAAAAACCCCCTCTGGGAGCCCAAAAACCCCTCAAAATACCCCCAGAATCCCTCAGGGAGCCCAAAATCCCCTCAAAATACCCCCAGAATCCCTCAGGGAGCCCAAAATCCCCACAAAATAGCCCAAAAATCTCTCAGGGAGCCCAAAATCCAATCAAAATAACCCAAAATCCCAAAAAAATCCCCTCAGGGAGCTTAAAATCCCCTCAAAATACACCAGAATCCCTCAGGGAGCCCAAAATCCCCTCAAAAGCTTCTCAAAATACCCCAAAAACCCCTCAGGCAGCCCAAAATCCCCTCAAAAGCTCCTCATAATACCCCCAAAATCCCTCAGGGAGTCCAAAATCCCCTCAAAATACCCCCAAAATCCCACAAAAATCCCTCAGGGAGCCCAAAATCCCCTCAAAACAACCCCAAAATCCCTCAGGGTGCCCAAAATCCCCTCAAAATACCCCTAAAACCCCCTCAGGCAGCCCAAAATCCCCTCAAAATACCACCAAAACCCTCAGGGTGTCCAAAATCCCCTCAAAAGCTTCTCAAAATGCCCCCAAAAACCCCTCAGGGAAACCAAAATTCCCTCGAAATACCCCCAAAATCAATCAGAGAGCCCAAAATCCCCCCAAAATCCCCTCAAAACTGCCCAAAAACCACTCAGAGAGTCCAAAATCCCCTCAAAATAACCCAAAATCCCACAAAAATCCCTCAGGGAGCGTAAAATATGCTCAAAATACCCCCTAACACCCCCTCAGGGAGCCCAAAATCCCCCAAAAAATATCCCCAGAATCCCTCAGGGAGCCCAAAAACCCCTCAAAATCCCCCAAAAACCCCTCAGGGAGCCCAACATCCCCTCAAAAGCTCCTCAAAATACCCCCAAAAACCCCTCAGGGAGCCAAAATCCCCTCAAAATACCTCCAAAATCCCTCAGGGAGCCAAAAATCCCCTCAAAATACCCGCAAAATCAATCAGGGAGCCCAAAATCCCCTCAAAATACCCCCAAAATCCCCTCAGGGAGCCCAAAATCCCCTCAAAACCTCCTCAAAGGTGGCTAAAAATCCCTCAAGCAGGCCAAAATCGCCTCAAAAGTGTCCAAAACCATTCAGGGAGACCAAAATCCCCACAAAATACCACCAAAAACCCCTCAGGCAACCCAAAATCCCCTCAAAATAGCCCAAAAATCTCTCAGGGAGCCCAAAATCCCCCCAAAATACCCTCAAAAGTACCCAAAAACCACTGAGAGAGTCCAAAATCCCCTCAAAATAACCGAAAAATCCCTCAGGGGGCCCAAAATCCCCTCAAAACCTCCTCAATGTGCCCAAAAATCCCTCAGGGAGCGTAAAATATGCTCAAAATACCCCCAAAAACCCCCTCTGGGAGCCCAAAAACCCCTCAAAATACCCCCAGAATCCCTCAGGGAGCCCAAAATCCCCTCAAAATACCCCCAGAATCCCTCAGGGAGCCCAAAATCCCCACAAAATAGCCCAAAAATCTCTCAGGGAGCCCAAAATCCAATCAAAATAACCCAAAATCCCAAAAAAATCCCCTCAGGGAGCTTAAAATCCCCTCAAAATACACCAGAATCCCTCAGGGAGCCCAAAATCCCCTCAAAAGCTTCTCAAAATACCCCAAAAACCCCTCAGGCAGCCCAAAATCCCCTCAAAAGCTCCTCATAATACCCCCAAAATCCCTCAGGGAGTCCAAAATCCCCTCAAAATACCCCCAAAATCCCACAAAAATCCCTCAGGGAGCCCAAAATCCCCTCAAAACAACCCCAAAATCCCTCAGGGTGCCCAAAATCCCCTCAAAATACCCCTAAAACCCCCTCAGGCAGCCCAAAATCCCCTCAAAAGCTCCTCATAATACCCCCAAAATCCCTCAGGGAGCCCAAAATCCCCTCAAAATATCCCCAAAATCCCACAAAAATCCCTCAGGGAGCCCAAAATCCCCTCAAAATACCCCGAAAACCCCTCAGAGAGCCCAAAATCCCCTCAAAAGCTTCTCAAAATACCCCAAAAACCCCTCAGGGAGTCCAAAATCCCATCAAAAGCTCCTCAAAATACCCCCAAAAACCCCCAGGGAGCTCAACTTCCCCTGAAAATACCCCCGGAATGCCTCAGGGAGCCCAAAATCCCCTCAAAAGCTTTTCATAATACCCCCAAAAACCCCTCAGGGAGTCCAAAATCCCATCAAAACAGCCCAAAAATCACTGAGGCAGCCCAAAATCCCCTCAAAATAGCCCAAAAATCTCTCAGGGAGCCCAAAATCCCCCCAAAATACCCTCAAAAGTACCCAAAAACCACTCAGAGAGTCCAAAATCCCCTGAAAATAACCGAAAAATCCCTCAGGGGACCCAAAATCCCCTCAAAAGCTCCTCAAAAGTGCCCAAAAACCCCTCAGGGAGCCCAAAATCCCCTCAAAATACCCCCAAAATCCCCTCAGGGAGCCCAAAATCCCCTCAAAACCTCCTCAAAGGTGCCTAAAAATCCCTCAAGCAGGCCAAAATCGCCTCAAAAGTGCCCAAAACCATTCAGGGAGCCCAAAATCCCCTCAAACTAACCAAAATCCCACAAAAATCCCTCAGGGAGCCCAAAATCCCCTCAAAATACCCCCAAAATCCCTCAGGGAGCCCAAAATCCCCTCAAAATACCCATAAAAACCCCTCAGGCAGCCCAAAATCCCCTCAAAAGCTCCTCATAATACCCCCAAAATCGCTCAGGGAGCCCAAAATCCCCTCAAAATATCCCCAAAATCCCACAAAAATCCCTCAGGGAGCCCAAAATCCCCTCAAAATACCCCAAAAACCCCTCAGAGAGCCCAAAATCCCCTAAAAATACCCCAAAACCCCCTCAGGGCATCCAAAATCCCCTCAAAAGCTTCACAAAATACCCCCAGAATCCCTCAGAGAGCCCAAAATCCCCTCAAAATACCCCAAAACCCCTTCAGGGAGCCCAAAATCCCCTCAAAAGCTCCTCAAAATACCCCCAAAACCCCCTCGGGGAGCCCAAAATCCCCTCAAAAGCTTCTCAAAATAGCCCAAAAACCCCTCGGGGAGCCCAAAATCCCCTCAAAAGCTTCTCAAAATACCCCAAAAACCCCTCAGGGAGTCCAAAATCCCATCAAAAGCTCCTCAAAATACCCCCAAAAACCCCCAGGGAGCTCAAGTTCCCCTGAAAATACCCCCAGAATGCCTCAGGGAGCCCAAAATCCCCTCAAAAGCTTCTCATAATACCCCAAAAACCCCTCAGGGAGTCCAAAATCCCCTCAAAATATTCCAAAAACCCCTCAGGCAACCCAAAATCCCCTCAAAATAGCCCAAAAATCTCTCAGGGAGCCCAAAATCCCCCCAAAATCCCCTCAAAAGTACCCAAAAACCACTGAGAGAGTCCAAAATCCCCTCAAAATAACCGAAAAATCCCTCAGGGGGCCCAAAATCCCCTCAAAAGCTCCTCAAAAGTGCCCAAAAACCCCTCAGGGAGCCCAAAATCCCCTCAAAATACCCCCAAAAACCTCTCAGGGAGCCCAAAATCCCCTCAAAAGCTGCTCAAAATAGCCCAAAAATCCCTCAGGGAGCCCAAAATCCCCTCAAAAGCTTCTCAAAATACCCCCAAAAACCCCTCAGGGAGCCCAAAATCCCCTCAAAATACATCCAAAATCCCTCAGGGAGCCCAAAATCCCCTCAAAATACCCGCAAAACCAATCAGGGAGCCCAAAATCCCCTCAAAATACCCTCAAAAGTGCCCAAAAACCACTCAGAGAGTCCAAAATCCCCTGAAAATAACCGAAAAATCCCTCAGGGGGCCCAAAATCCCCTCAAAAGCTCCTCAAAAGTGCCCAAAAACCCCTCAGGGAGCCCAAAATCCCCTCAAAATACCCCCAAAATCCCCCCAGGGAGCCCAAAATCCCCTCAAAACCTCCTCAAAGGTGCCTAAAAATCCCTCAAGCAGGCCAAAATCGCCTCAAAAGTGCCCAAAACCATTCAGGGAGCCCAAAATCCCCTCAAAATAACCAAAATCCCACAAAAATCCCTCAGGGAGCCCAAAATCCCCTCAAAATACCCCCAAAATCCCTCAGGGGGCCCAAAATCCCCTCAAAAGCTTCTCAAAATACCCCAAAAACCCCTCAGGCAGCCCAAAATCCCCTCAAAAGCTCCTCATAATACCCCCAAAATCCCTCAGGGAGTCCAAAATCCCCTCAAAATACCCCCAAAATCCCACAAAAATCCCTCAGGGAGCCCAAAATCCCCTCAAAACAACCCCAAAATCCCTCAGGGTGCCCAAAATCCCCTCAAAATACCCCTAAAACCCCCTCAGGCAGCCCAAAATCCCCTCAAAAGCTCCTCATAATACCCCCAAAATCCCTCAGGGAGCCCAAAATCCCCTCAAAATATCCCCAAAATCCCACAAAAATCCCTCAGGGAGCCCAAAATCCCCTCAAAATACCCCGAAAACCCCTCAGAGAGCCCAAAATCCCCTCAAAAGCTTCTCAAAATACCCCAAAAACCCCTCAGGGAGTCCAAAATCCCATCAAAAGCTCCTCAAAATACCCCCAAAAACCCCCAGGGAGCTCAACTTCCCCTGAAAATACCCCCGGAATGCCTCAGGGAGCCCAAAATCCCCTCAAAAGCTTTTCATAATACCCCCAAAAACCCCTCAGGGAGTCCAAAATCCCATCAAAACAGCCCAAAAATCACTGAGGCAGCCCAAAATCCCCTCAAAATAGCCCAAAAATCTCTCAGGGAGCCCAAAATCCCCCCAAAATACCCTCAAAAGTACCCAAAAACCACTCAGAGAGTCCAAAATCCCCTGAAAATAACCGAAAAATCCCTCAGGGGACCCAAAATCCCCTCAAAAGCTCCTCAAAAGTGCCCAAAAACCCCTCAGGGAGCCCAAAATCCCCTCAAAATACCCCCAAAATCCCCTCAGGGAGCCCAAAATCCCCTCAAAATACCCCCAGAATCCCTCAGGGAGCCCAAAATCCCCTCAAAATACCCCCAAAATCCCCCCAGGGAGCCCAAAATCCCCTCAAAACCTCCTCAAAGGTGCCTAAAAATCCCTCAAGCAGGCCAAAATCGCCTCAAAAGTGCCCAAAACCATTCAGGGAGCCCAAAATCCCCTCAAAATAACCAAAATCCCACAAAAATCCCTCAGGGAGCCCAAAATCCCCTCAAAATACCCCCAAAATCCCTCAGGGAGCCCAAAATCCCCTCAAAATACCCATAAAAACCCCTCAGGCAGCCCAAAATCCCCTCAAAAGCTCCTCATAATACCCCCAAAATCGCTCAGGGAGCCCAAAATCCCCTCAAAATATCCCCAAAATCCCACAAAAATCCCTCAGGGAGCCCAAAATCCCCTCAAAATACCCCAAAAACCCCTCAGAGAGCCCAAAATCCCCTCAAAATACCCCAAAACCCCCTCAGGGCATCCAAAATCCCCTCAAAAGCTTCACAAAATACCCCCAGAATCCCTCAGAGAGCCCAAAATCCCCTCAAAATACCCCAAAACCCCTTCAGGGAGCCCAAAATCCCCTCAAAAGCTCCTCAAAATACCCCCAAAACCCCCTCGGGGAGCCCAAAATCCCCTCAAAAGCTTCTCAAAATAGCCCAAAAACCCCTCGGGGAGCCCAAAATCCCCTCAAAAGCTTCTCAAAATACCCCAAAAACCCCTCAGGGAGTCCAAAATCCCATCAAAAGCTCCTCAAAATACCCCCAAAAACCCCCAGGGAGCTCAAGTTCCCCTGAAAATACCCCCAGAATGCCTCAGGGAGCCCAAAATCCCCTCAAAAGCTTCTCATAATACCCCAAAAACCCCTCAGGGAGTCCAAAATCCCCTCAAAATATTCCAAAAACCCCTCAGGCAACCCAAAATCCCCTCAAAATAGCCCAAAAATCTCTCAGGGAGCCCAAAATCCCCCCAAAATCCCCTCAAAAGTACCCAAAAACCACTGAGAGAGTCCAAAATCCCCTCAAAATAACCGAAAAATCCCTCAGGGGGCCCAAAATCCCCTCAAAAGCTCCTCAAAAGTGCCCAAAAACCCCTCAGGGAGCCCAAAATCCCCTCAAAATACCCCCAAAAACCTCTCAGGGAGCCCAAAATCCCCTCAAAAGCTGCTCAAAATAGCCCAAAAATCCCTCAGGGAGCCCAAAATCCCCTCAAAAGCTTCTCAAAATACCCCCAAAAACCCCTCAGGGAGCCCAAAATCCCCTCAAAATACATCCAAAATCCCTCAGGGAGCCCAAAATCCCCTCAAAAGCTCCTCAAAAGTGCCCAAAAACCCCTCAGGCAGTCCAAAATCCCCTCAAAAGCTGCTCAAAATAGCCCAAAAATCCCTCAGGGAGCCCAAAATCCCCTCAAAATTCCCCCAGAATCCCTCAGAGAGCCCAAAATCCCCTCAAAATACCCCAAAAACCCCTCAGGGAGCCCAAAATCCCCTCAAAAGCTTCTCAAAATACCCCCAAAAACCCCCGGGGAGCTCAACATCCCCTGAAAATACCCCCAGAATGCCTCAGGGAGCCCAAAATCCCCTCAAAAGCTTTTCATAATACCCCAAAAACCCCTCAGGGAGTCCAAAATCCCATCAAAACAGCCCAAAAATCACTCAGGCAGCCGAAAATCCCCTCAAAATAGCCCAAAAATCACTCAGGGAGCCCAAAATCCCCCCAAAATCCCCTCAAAAGTACCCAAAAACCACTCAGAGAGTCCAAAATCCCCTCAAAATAACCGAAAAATCCCTCAGGGGGCCCAAAATCCCCTCAAAAGCTCCTCAATGTGCCCAAAAATCCCTCAGGGAGCGTAAAATATGCTCAAAATACCCCCAAAAACCCCCTCTGGGAGCCCAAAAACCCCTCAAAATACCCCCAGAATCCCTCAGGGAGCCCAAAATCCCCTCAAAATAACCAAAAAATCCCTCAGGGGGCCCAAAATCCCCTCAAAAGCTCCTCAAAAGTGCCCAAAAACCCCTCAGGCAGTCCAAAATCCCCTCAAAAGCTGCTCAAAATAGCCCAAAAATCCCTCAGGGAGCCCAAAATCCCCTCAAAATTGCCCCAGAATCCCTCAGAGAGCCCAAAATCCCATCAAAATACCCCAAAAACCCCTCAGGGAGCCCAAAATCCCCTCAAAAGCTTCTCAAAATACCCCCAAAAACCCCCGGGGAGCTCAACATCCCCTGAAAATACCCCCAGAATGCCTCAGGGAGCCCAAAATCCCCTCAAAAGCTTTTCATAATACCCCAAAAACCCCTCAGGGAGTCCAAAATCCCATCAAAACAGCCCAAAAATCACTCAGGCAGCCCAAAATCCCCTCAAAATAGCCCAAAAATCACTCAGGGAGCCCAAAATCCCCCCAAAATACCCTCAAAAGTACCCAAAAACCACTCAGAGAGTCCAAAATCCCCTCAAAATAACCGAAAAATCCCTCAGGGGGCCCAAAATCCCCTCAAAAGCTCCTCAATGTGCCCAAAAATCCCTCAGGGAGCGTAAAATATGCTCAAAATACCCCCAAAAACCCCCTCTGGGAGCCCAAAAACCCCTCAAAATACCCCCAGAATCCCTCAGGGAGCCCAAAATCCCCTCAAAACCTCCTCAAAGGTGCCCAAAAATCCCTCAAGCAGGCCAAAATCGCCTCAAAAGTGCCCAAAACCATTCAGGGAGCCCAAAATCCCCTCAAAATAACCAAAATCCCACAAAAATCCCTCAGGGAGCCCAAAATCCCCTCAAAATACCCCCAAAATCCCTCAGGGTGCCCAAAATCCCCTCAAAATACCCCTAAAAACCCCTCAGGCAGCCCAAAATCCCCTCAAAAGCTCCTCATAATACCCCCAAAATCCCTCAGGGAGTCCAAAATCCCCTCAAAATACCCCCAAAATCCCACAAAAATCCCTCAGGGAGCCCAAAATCCCCTCAAAATACCCCCAAAATCCCTCAGGGTGCCCAAAATCCCCTCAAAATACCCCTAAAACCCCCTCAGGCAGCCCAAAATCCCCTCAAAAGCTCCTCATACTACCCCCAAAATCCCTCAGGGAGTCCAAAATCCCCTCAAAATACCCCCAAAATCCCACAAAAATCCCTCAGGGAGCCCAAAATCCCCTCAAAATACCCCGAAAACCCCTCAGAGAGCCCAAAATCCCCTCAAAAGCTTCTCAAAATACCCCAAAAACCCCTCAGGGAGTCCAAAATCCCCTCAAAAGCTCCTCAAAATACCCCCAAAAACCCCCAGGGAGCTCAAGTTCCCCTGAAAATACCCCAGGAATGCCTCAGGGAGCCCAAAATCCCCTCAAAAGCTTCTCATAATACCCCAAAAACCCCTCAGGGAGTCCAAAATCCCCTCAAAATATTCCAAAAATCCCTCAGGCAACCCAAAATCCCCTCAAAATAGCCCAAAAATCTCTCAGGGAGCCCAAAATCCCCTCAAAAGCTTCTCAAAATACCCCCAAAAACCCCTCAGGGAGCCCAAAATCCCCTCAAAATACATCCAAAATCCCTCAGGGAGCCCAAAATCCCCTCAAAATACCCGCAAAATCAATCAGGGAGCCCAAAATCCCCTCAAAATACCCTCAAAAGTGCCCAAAAACCACTCAGAGAGTCCAAAATCCCCTCAAAATAATCCAAAATCCCACAAAAATCCCTCAGGGAGCGTAAAATATGCTCAAAATACCCCCTAACACCCCCTCAGGGAGCCCAAAATCCCCTCAAAATACCCCCAGAATCCCTCAGGGAGCCCAAAATCCCCTCAAAATCCCCTCAAAATACCCCTCAGAGAGCCCAACATCCCCTCAAAAGCTTCTCAAAAGAGCCCAGAAATCCCCCAGGGAGCCCAAAATCCCCTCAAAAGCTCCTCAAAATACCCCCAAAAACCCCTCAGGGAGCCCAAAATCCCCTCAAAATACCCCCAGAATCCCTCAGGGAGCCCAAAATCCCCTCAAAATACCCCCAAAATCAATCAGGGAGCCCAAAATCCCCTCAAAATACCACCAAAACCCTCAGGGTGTCCAAAATCCCCTCAAAAGCTTCTCAAAATGCCCCCAAAAACCCCTCAGGGAAACCAAAATTCCCTCGAAATACCCCCAAAATCAATCAGAGAGCCCAAAATCCCCCCAAAATCCCCTCAAAACTGCCCAAAAACCACTCAGAGAGTCCAAAATCCCCTCAAAATAACCCAAAATCCCACAAAAATCCCTCAGGGAGCGTAAAATATGCTCAAAATACCCCCTAACACCCCCTCAGGGAGCCCAAAATCCCCCAAAAAATATCCCCAGAATCCCTCAGGGAGCCCAAAAACCCCTCAAAATCCCCCAAAAACCCCTCAGGGAGCCCAACATCCCCTCAAAAGCTCCTCAAAATACCCCCAAAAACCCCTCAGGGAGCCAAAATCCCCTCAAAATACCTCCAAAATCCCTCAGGGAGCCAAAAATCCCCTCAAAATACCCGCAAAATCAATCAGGGAGCCCAAAATCCCCTCAAAATACCCCCAAAATCCCCTCAGGGAGCCCAAAATCCCCTCAAAACCTCCTCAAAGGTGGCTAAAAATCCCTCAAGCAGGCCAAAATCGCCTCAAAAGTGTCCAAAACCATTCAGGGAGACCAAAATCCCCACAAAATACCACCAAAAACCCCTCAGGCAACCCAAAATCCCCTCAAAATAGCCCAAAAATCTCTCAGGGAGCCCAAAATCCCCCCAAAATACCCTCAAAAGTACCCAAAAACCACTGAGAGAGTCCAAAATCCCCTCAAAATAACCGAAAAATCCCTCAGGGGGCCCAAAATCCCCTCAAAACCTCCTCAATGTGCCCAAAAATCCCTCAGGGAGCGTAAAATATGCTCAAAATACCCCCAAAAACCCCCTCTGGGAGCCCAAAAACCCCTCAAAATACCCCCAGAATCCCTCAGGGAGCCCAAAATCCCCTCAAAATACCCCCAGAATCCCTCAGGGAGCCCAAAATCCCCACAAAATAGCCCAAAAATCTCTCAGGGAGCCCAAAATCCAATCAAAATAACCCAAAATCCCAAAAAAATCCCCTCAGGGAGCTTAAAATCCCCTCAAAATACACCAGAATCCCTCAGGGAGCCCAAAATCCCCTCAAAAGCTTCTCAAAATACCCCAAAAACCCCTCAGGCAGCCCAAAATCCCCTCAAAAGCTCCTCATAATACCCCCAAAATCCCTCAGGGAGCCCAAAATCCCCTCAAAATACCCCCAAAATCCCACAAAAATCCCTCAGGGAGCCCAAAATCCCCTCAAAACAACCCCAAAATCCCTCAGGGTGCCCAAAATCCCCTCAAAATACCCCTAAAACCCCCTCAGGCAGCCCAAAATCCCCTCAAAAGCTCCTCATACTACCCCCAAAATCCCTCAGGGAGCCCAAAATCCCCTCAAAATATCCCCAAAATCCCACAAAAATCCCTCAGGGAGCCCAAAATCCCCTCAAAATACCCCGAAAACCCCTCAGAGAGCCCAAAATCCCCTCAAAAGCTTCTCAAAATACCCCAAAAACCCCTCAGGGAGTCCAAAATCCCATCAAAAGCTCCTCAAAATACCCCCAAAAACCCCCAGGGAGCTCAACTTCCCCTGAAAATACCCCCGGAATGCCTCAGGGAGCCCAAAATCCCCTCAAAAGCTTTTCATAATACCCCCAAAAACCCCTCAGGGAGTCCAAAATCCCATCAAAACAGCCCAAAAATCACTGAGGCAGCCCAAAATCCCCTCAAAATAGCCCAAAAATCTCTCAGGGAGCCCAAAATCCCCCCAAAATACCCTCAAAAGTACCCAAAAACCACTCAGAGAGTCCAAAATCCCCTGAAAATAACCGAAAAATCCCTCAGGGGACCCAAAATCCCCTCAAAAGCTCCTCAAAAGTGCCCAAAAACCCCTCAGGGAGCCCAAAATCCCCTCAAAATACCCCCAAAATCCCCTCAGGGAGCCCAAAATCCCCTCAAAACCTCCTCAAAGGTGCCTAAAAATCCCTCAAGCAGGCCAAAATCGCCTCAAAAGTGCCCAAAACCATTCAGGGAGCCCAAAATCCCCTCAAAATAACCAAAATCCCACAAAAATCCCTCAGGGAGCCCAAAATCCCCTCAAAATACCCCCAAAATCCCTCAGGGAGCCCAAAATCCCCTCAAAATACCCATAAAAACCCCTCAGGCAGCCCAAAATCCCCTCAAAAGCTCCTCATAATACCCCCAAAATCGCTCAGGGAGCCCAAAATCCCCTCAAAATATCCCCAAAATCCCACAAAAATCCCTCAGGGAGCCCAAAATCCCCTCAAAATACCCCAAAAACCCCTCAGAGAGCCCAAAATCCCCTAAAAATACCCCAAAACCCCCTCAGGGCATCCAAAATCCCCTCAAAAGCTTCACAAAATACCCCCAGAATCCCTCTGAGAGCCCAAAATCCCCTCAAAATACCCCAAAACCCCTTCAGGGAGCCCAAAATCCCCTCAAAAGCTCCTCAAAATACCCCCAAAACCCCCTCGGGGAGCCCAAAATCCCCTCAAAAGCTTCTCAAAATAGCCCAAAAACCCCTCGGGGAGCCCAAAATCCCCTCAAAAGCTTCTCAAAATACCCCAAAAACCCCTCAGGGAGTCCAAAATCCCATCAAAAGCTCCTCAAAATACCCCCAAAAACCCCCAGGGAGCTCAAGTTCCCCTGAAAATACCCCCAGAATGCCTCAGGGAGCCCAAAATCCCCTCAAAAGCTTCTCATAATACCCCAAAAACCCCTCAGGGAGTCCAAAATCCCCTCAAAATATTCCAAAAACCCCTCAGGCAACCCAAAATCCCCTCAAAATAGCCCAAAAATCTCTCAGGGAGCCCAAAATCCCCCCAAAATCCCCTCAAAAGTACCCAAAAACCACTGAGAGAGTCCAAAATCCCCTCAAAATAACCGAAAAATCCCTCAGGGGGCCCAAAATCCCCGCAAAAGCTCCTCAAAAGTGCCCAAAAACCCCTCAGGCAGTCCAAAATCCCCTCAAAAGCTGCTCAAAATAGCCCAAAAATCCCTCAGGGAGCCCAAGATCCCCTCAAAATTCCCCCAGAATCCCTCAGAGAGCCCAAAATCCCCTCAAAATACCCCAAAAACCCCTCAGGGAGCCCAAAATCCCCTCAAAAGCTTCTCAAAATACCCCCAAAAACCCCCGGGGAGCTCAACATCCCCTGAAAATACCCCCAGAATGCCTCAGGGAGCCCAAAATCCCCTCAAAAGCTTTTCATAATACCCCAAAAACCCCTCAGGGAGTCCAAAATCCCATCAAAACAGCCCAAAAATCACTCAGGCAGCCGAAAATCCCCTCAAAATAGCCCAAAAATCACTCAGGGAGCCCAAAATCCCCCCAAAATCCCCTCAAAAGTACCCAAAAACCACTCAGAGAGTCCAAAATCCCCTCAAAATAACCGAAAAATCCCTCAGGGGGCCCAAAATCCCCTCAAAAGCTCCTCAATGTGCCCAAAAATCCCTCAGGGAGCGTAAAATATGCTCAAAATACCCCCAAAAACCCCCTCTGGGAGGCCAAAAACCCCTCAAAATACCCCCAGAATCCCTCAGGGAGCCCAAAATCCCCTCAAAATAACCAAAAAATCCCTCAGGGGGCCCAAAATCCCCTCAAAAGCTCCTCAAAAGTGCCCAAAAACCCCTCAGGCAGTCCAAAATCCCCTCAAAAGCTGCTCAAAATAGCCCAAAAATCCCTCAGGGAGCCCAAAATCCCCTCAAAATTCCCCCAGAATCCCTCAGAGAGCCCAAAATCCCATCAAAATACCCCAAAAACCCCTCAGGGAGCCCAAAATCCCCTCAAAAGCTTCTCAAAATACCCCCAAAAACCCCCGGGGAGCTCAACATCCCCTGAAAATACCCCCAGAATGCCTCAGGGAGCCCAAAATCCCCTCAAAAGCTTTTCATAATACCCCAAAAACCCCTCAGGGAGTCCAAAATCCCATCAAAACAGCCCAAAAATCACTCAGGCAGCCCAAAATCCCCTCAAAATAGCCCAAAAATCACTCAGGGAGCCCAAAATCCCCCCAAAATACCCTCAAAAGTACCCAAAAACCACTCAGAGAGTCCAAAATCCCCTCAAAATAACCGAAAAATCCCTCAGGGGGCCCAAAATCCCCTCAAAAGCTCCTCAATGTGCCCAAAAATCCCTCAGGGAGCGTAAAATATGCTCAAAATACCCCCAAAAACCCCCTCTGGGAGCCCAAAAACCCCTCAAAATACCCCCAGAATCCCTCAGGGAGCCCAAAATCCCCTCAAAACCTCCTCAAAGGTGCCCAAAAATCCCTCAAGCAGGCCAAAATCGCCTCAAAAGTGCCCAAAACCATTCAGGGAGCCCAAAATCCCCTCAAAATAACCAAAATCCCACAAAAATCCCTCAGGGAGCCCAAAATCCCCTCAACATACCCCCAAAATCCCTCAGGGTGCCCAAAATCCCCTCAAAATACCCCTAAAAACCCCTCAGGCAGCCCAAAATCCCCTCAAAAGCTCCTCATAATACCCCCAAAATCCCTCAGGGAGTCCAAAATCCCCTCAAAATACCCCCAAAATCCCACAAAAATCCCTCAGGGAGCCCAAAATCCCCTCAAAATACCCCCAAAATCCCTCAGGGTGCCCAAAATCCCCTCAAAATACCCCTAAAACCCCCTCAGGCAGCCCAAAATCCCCTCAAAAGCTCCTCATACTACCCCCAAAATCCCTCAGGGAGTCCAAAATCCCCTCAAAATACCCCCAAAATCCCACAAAAATCCCTCAGGGAGCCCAAAATCCCCTCAAAATACCCCGAAAACCCCTCAGAGAGCCCAAAATCCCCTCAAAAGCTTCTCAAAATACCCCAAAAACCCCTCAGGGAGTCCAAAATCCCCTCAAAAGCTCCTCAAAATACCCCCAAAAACCCCCAGGGAGCTCAAGTTCCCCTGAAAATACCCCCAGAATGCCTCAGGGAGCCCAAAATCCCCTCAAAAGCTTCTCATAATACCCCAAAAACCCCTCAGGGAGTCCAAAATCCCCTCAAAATATTCCAAAAATCCCTCAGGCAACCCAAAATCCCCTCAAAATAGCCCAAAAATCTCTCAGGGAGCCCAAAATCCCCCCAAAATCCCCTCAAAAGTACCCAAAAACCACTGAGAGAGTCCAAAATCCCCTCAAAATAACCGAAAAATCCCTCAGGGGGCCCAAAATCCCCTCAAAAGCTCCTCAATGTGCCCAAAAATCCCTCAGGGAGCGTAAAATATGCTCAAAATACCCCCAAAAACCCCCTCTGGGAGCCCAAAAACCCCTCAAAATACCCCCAGAATCCCTCAGGGAGCCCAAAATCACCTCAAAATACCCCCAGAATCCCTCAGGGAGCCCAAAATCCCCACAAAATAGCCCAAAAATCTCTCAGGGAGCCCAAAATCCAATCAAAATAACCCAAAATCCCAAAAAAATCCCCTCAGGGAGCTTAAAATCCCCTCAAAATACACCAGAATCCCTCAGGGAGCCCAAAAGCCCCTCAAAAGCTTCTCAAAATACCCCAAAAACCCCTCAGGGAGTCCAAAATCCCATCAAAACTGCCCAAAAATCACTCAGGCAGCCCAAAATCCTGCCAAAATCCCTTCAAAATACTACCAAAAATCCCGCAGGGAGCCCAAAATCCCCTCAAAATACCACCAAAAACCCCTCAGGCAACCCAAAATCCCCTCAAAATAGCCCAAAAATCTCTCAGGGAGCCCAAAATCCCATCAAAAGTGCCCAAAACCACTCACGGAGCCCAAAATCCCCCCAAAATACCCTCAAAAGTGCCCAAAAACCACTCAGAGAGTCCAAAATCCCCTCAAAATAACCGAAAAATCCCTCAGGGGACCCAAAATCCCCTCAAAAGCTCCTCAAAAGTGCCCAAAAACCCCTCAGGGAGCCCAAAATCCCCTCAAAATACCCCCAAAAACCTCTCAGGGAGCCCAAAATCCCCTCAAAAGCTGCTCAAAATAGCCCAAAAATCCCTCAGGGAGCCCAAAATCCCCTCAAAAGCTTCTCAAAATACCCCCAAAAACCCCTCAGGGAGCCCAAAATCCCCTCAAAATACATCCAAAATCCCTCAGGGAGCCCAAAATCCCCTCAAAATACCCGCAAAATCAATCAGGGAGCCCAAAATCCCCTCAAAATACCCTCAAAAGTGCCCAAAAACCACTCAGAGAGTCCAAAATCCCCTCAAAATAATCCAAAATCCCACAAAAATCCCTCAGGGAGCGTAAAATATGCTCAAAATACCCCCTAACACCCCCTCAGGGAGCCCAAAATCCCCTCAAAATACCCCCAGAATCCCTCAGGGAGCCCAAAATCCCCTCAAAATCCCCTCAAAATACCCCTCAGAGAGCCCAACATCCCCTCAAAAGCTTCTCAAAAGAGCCCAGAAATCCCTCAGGGAGCCCAAAATCCCCTCAAAAGCTCCTCAAAATACCCCCAAAAACCCCTCAGGGAGCCCAAAATCCTCTCAAAAGCTTCTCCAAAAAGCCCAAAAATCCCACGGGGAGCCAAAAATCCCCTCAAAAGCTCCTCAAAATACCCCCAAAAACCCCTCAGGGAGCCCAAAATCCCCTCAAAATACCCCCAGAATCCCTCAGGGAGCCCAAAATCCCCTCAAAATACCCCCAAAATCAATCAGGGAGCCCAAAATCCCCTCAAAATACCACCAAAACCCTCAGGGTGTCCAAAATCCCCTCAAAAGCTTCTCAAAATGCCCCCAAAAACCCCTCAGGGAAACCAAAATTCCCTCGAAATACCCCCAAAATCAATCAGAGAGCCCAAAATCCCCCCAAAATCCCCTCAAAACTGCCCAAAAACCACTCAGAGAGTCCAAAATCCCCTCAAAATAACCCAAAATCCCACAAAAATCCCTCAGGGAGCGTAAAATATGCTCAAAATACCCCCTAACACCCCCTCAGGGAGCCCAAAATCCCCCAAAAAATATCCCCAGAATCCCTCAGGGAGCCCAAAAACCCCTCAAAATCCCCCAAAAACCCCTCAGGGAGCCCAACATCCCCTCAAAAGCTCCTCAAAATACCCCCAAAAACCCCTCAGGGAGCCAAAATCCCCTCAAAATACCTCCAAAATCCCTCAGGGAGCCAAAAATCCCCTCAAAATACCCGCAAAATCAATCAGGGAGCCCAAAATCCCCTCAAAATACCCCCAAAATCCCCTCAGGGAGCCCAAAATCCCCTCAAAACCTCCTCAAAGGTGGCTAAAAATCCCTCAAGCAGGCCAAAATCGCCTCAAAAGTGTCCAAAACCATTCAGGGAGACCAAAATCCCCACAAAATACCACCAAAAACCCCTCAGGCAACCCAAAATCCCCTCAAAATAGCCCAAAAATCTCTCAGGGAGCCCAAAATCCCCCCAAAATACCCTCAAAAGTACCCAAAAACCACTGAGAGAGTCCAAAATCCCCTCAAAATAACCGAAAAATCCCTCAGGGGGCCCAAAATCCCCTCAAAACCTCCTCAATGTGCCCAAAAATCCCTCAGGGAGCGTAAAATATGCTCAAAATACCCCCAAAAACCCCCTCTGGGAGCCCAAAAACCCCTCAAAATACCCCCAGAATCCCTCAGGGAGCCCAAAATCCCCTCAAAATACCCCCAGAATCCCTCAGGGAGCCCAAAATCCCCACAAAATAGCCCAAAAATCTCTCAGGGAGCCCAAAATCCAATCAAAATAACCCAAAATCCCAAAAAAATCCCCTCAGGGAGCTTAAAATCCCCTCAAAATACACCAGAATCCCTCAGGGAGCCCAAAATCCCCTCAAAAGCTTCTCAAAATACCCCAAAAACCCCTCAGGCAGCCCAAAATCCCCTCAAAAGCTCCTCATAATACCCCCAAAATCCCTCAGGGAGTCCAAAATCCCCTCAAAATACCCCCAAAATCCCACAAAAATCCCTCAGGGAGCCCAAAATCCCCTCAAAACAACCCCAAAATCCCTCAGGGTGCCCAAAATCCCCTCAAAATACCCCTAAAACCCCCTCAGGCAGCCCAAAATCCCCTCAAAATACCACCAAAACCCTCAGGGTGTCCAAAATCCCCTCAAAAGCTTCTCAAAATGCCCCCAAAAACCCCTCAGGGAGTCCAAAATCCCATCAAAAGCTCCTCAAAATACCCCCAAAAACCCCCAGGGAGCTCAAGTTCCCCTGAAAATACCCCCAGAATGCCTCAGGGAGCCCAAAATCCCCTCAAAAGCTTCTCATAATACCCCAAAAACCCCTCAGGGAGTCCAAAATCCCCTCAAAATATTCCAAAAACCCCTCAGGGAACCCAAAATCCCCTCAAAATAGCCCAAAAATCTCTCAGGGAGCCCAAAATCCCCCCAAAATCCCCTCAAAAGTACCCAAAAACCACTGAGAGAGTCCAAAATCCCCCCAAAATAACCGAAAAATCCCTCAGGGGGCCCAAAATCCCCGCAAAAGCTCCTCAAAAGTGCCCAAAAACCCCTCAGGGAGCCCAAAATCCCCTCAAAATACCCCCAAAAACCTCTCAGGGAGCCCAAAATCCCCTCAAAAGCTGCTCAAAATAGCCCAAAAATCCCTCAGGGAGCCCAAAATCCCCTCAAAAGCTTCTCAAAATACCCCCAAAAACCCCTCAGGGAGCCCAAAATCCCCTCAAAATACATCCAAAATCCCTCAGGGAGCCCAAAATCCCCTCAAAATACCCGCAAAACCAATCAGGGAGCCCAAAATCCCCTCAAAATACCCTCAAAAGTGCCCAAAAACCACTCAGAGAGTCCAAAATCCCCTGAAAATAACCGAAAAATCCCTCAGGGGGCCCAAAATCCCCTCAAAAGCTCCTCAAAAGTGCCCAAAAACCCCTCAGGGAGCCCAAAATCCCCTCAAAATACCCCCAAAATCCCCCCAGGGAGCCCAAAATCCCCTCAAAACCTCCTCAAAGGTGCCTAAAAATCCCTCAAGCAGGCCAAAATCGCCTCAAAAGTGCCCAAAACCATTCAGGGAGCCCAAAATCCCCTCAAAATAACCAAAATCCCACAAAAATCCCTCAGGGAGCCCAAAATCCCCTCAAAATACCCCCAAAATCCCTCAGGGAGCCCAAAATCCCCTCAAAATACCCATAAAAACCCCTCAGGCAGCCCAAAATCCCCTCAAAAGCTCCTCATAATACCCCCAAAATCGCTCAGGGAGCCCAAAATCCCCTCAAAATACCCCCAAAATCCCACAAAAATCCCTCAGGGAGCCCAAAATCCCCTCAAAATACCCCAAAAACCCCTCAGAGAGCCCAAAATCCCCTAAAAATACCCCAAAACCCCCTCAGGGCATCCAAAATCCCCTCAAAAGCTTCACAAAATACCCCCAGAATCCCTCAGAGAGCCCAAAATCCCCTCAAAATACCCCAAAACCCCTTCAGGGAGCCCAAAATCCCCTCAAAAGCTCCTCAAAATACCCCCAAAACCCCCTCGGGGAGCCCAAAATCCCCTCAAAAGCTTCTCAAAATAGCCCAAAAACCCCTCGGGGAGCCCAAAATCCCCTCAAAAGCTTCTCAAAATACCCCAAAAACCCCTCAGGGAGTCCAAAATCCCATCAAAAGCTCCTCAAAATACCCCCAAAAACCCCCAGGGAGCTCAAGTTCCCCTGAAAATACCCCCAGAATGCCTCAGGGAGCCCAAAATCCCCTCAAAAGCTTCTCATAATACCCCAAAAACCCCTCAGGGAGTCCAAAATCCCCTCAAAATATTCCAAAAACCCCTCAGGCAACCCAAAATCCCCTCAAAATAGCCCAAAAATCTCTCAGGGAGCCCAAAATCCCCCCAAAATCCCCTCAAAAGTACCCAAAAACCACTGAGAGAGTCCAAAATCCCCTCAAAATAACCGAAAAATCCCTCAGGGGGCCCAAAATCCCCTCAAAAGCTCCTCAAAAGTGCCCAAAAAACCCTCAGGGAGCCCAAAATCCCCTCAAAATACCCCCAAAAACCTCTCAGGGAGCCCAAAATCCCCTCAAAAGCTGCTCAAAATACCCCCAAAAACCCCTCAGGGAGCCCAAAATCCCCTCAAAATACATCCAAAATCCCTCAGGGAGCCCAAAATCCCCTCAAAAGCTCCTCAAAAGTGCCCAAAAACCCCTCAGGCAGTCCAAAATCCCCTCAAAAGCTGCTCAAAATAGCCCAAAAATCCCTCAGGGAGCCCAAGATCCCCTCAAAATTCCCCCAGAATCCCTCAGAGAGCCCAAAATCCCCTCAAAATACCCCAAAAACCCCTCAGGGAGCCCAAAATCCCCTCAAAAGCTTCTCAAAATACCCCCAAAAACCCCCGGGGAGCTCAACATCCCCTGAAAATACCCCCAGAATGCCTCAGGGAGCCCAAAATCCCCTCAAAAGCTTTTCATAATACCCCAAAAACCCCTCAGGGAGTCCAAAATCCCATCAAAACAGCCCAAAAATCACTCAGGCAGCCGAAAATCCCCTCAAAATAGCCCAAAAATCACTCAGGGAGCCCAAAATCCCCCCAAAATCCCCTCAAAAGTACACAAAAACCACTCAGAGAGTCCAAAATCCCCTCAAAATAACCGAAAAATCCCTCAGGGGGCCCAAAATCCCCTCAAAAGCTCCTCAATGTGCCCAAAAATCCCTCAGGGAGCGTAAAATATGCTCAAAATACCCCCAAAAACCCCCTCTGGGAGCCCAAAAACCCCTCAAAATACCCCCAGAATCCCTCAGGGAGCCCAAAATCCCCTCAAAATAACCAAAAAATCCCTCAGGGGGCCCAAAATCCCCTCAAAAGCTCCTCAAAAGTGCCCAAAAACCCCTCAGGCAGTCCAAAATCCCCTCAAAAGCTGCTCAAAATAGCCCAAAAATCCCTCAGGGAGCCCAAAATCCCCTCAAAATTCCCCCAGAATCCCTCAGAGAGCCCAAAATCCCATCAAAATACCCCAAAAACCCCTCAGGGAGCCCAAAATCCCCTCAAAAGCTTCTCAAAATACCCCCAAAAACCCCCGGGGAGCTCAACATCCCCTGAAAATACCCCCAGAATGCCTCAGGGAGCCCAAAATCCCCTCAAAAGCTTTTCATAATACCCCAAAAACCCCTCAGGGAGTCCAAAATCCCATCAAAACAGCCCAAAAATCACTCAGGCAGCCCAAAATCCCCTCAAAATAGCCCAAAAATCACTCAGGGAGCCCAAAATCCCCTCAAAATACCCTCAAAAGTACCCAAAAACCACTCAGAGAGTCCAAAATCCCCTCAAAATAACCGAAAAATCCCTCAGGGGGCCCAAAATCCCCTCAAAAGCTCCTCAATGTGCCCAAAAATCCCTCAGGGAGCGTAAAATATGCTCAAAATACCCCCAAAAACCCCCTCTGGGAGCCCAAAAACCCCTCAAAAGCTGCTCAAAATAGCCCAAAAATCCCTCAGGGAGCCCAAAATCCCCTCAAAAGCTTCTCAAAATACCCCCAAAAACCCCTCAGGGAGCCCAAAATCCCCTCAAAATACATCCAAAATCCCTCAGGGAGCCCAAAATCCCCTCAAAAGCTCCTCAAAAGTGCCCAAAAACCCCTCAGGCAGTCCAAAATCCCCTCAAAAGCTGCTCAAAATAGCCCAAAAATCCCTCAGGGAGCCCAAGATCCCCTCAAAATTCCCCCAGAATCCCTCAGAGAGCCCAAAATCCCCTCAAAATACCCCAAAAACCCCTCAGGGAGCCCAAAATCCCCTCAAAGGCTTCTCAAAATACCCCAAAAACCCCTCAGGGAGTCCAAAATCCCATCAAAAGCTCCTCAAAATACCCCCAAAAACCCCCAGGGAGCTCAAGTTCCCCTGAAAATACCCCCAGAATGCCTCAGGGAGCCCAAAATCCCCTCAAAAGCTTCTCATAATACCCCAAAAACCCCTCAGGGAGTCCAAAATCCCCTCAAAATATTCCAAAAACCCCTCAGGCAACCCAAAATCCCCTCAAAATAGCCCAAAAATCTCTCAGGGAGCCCAAAATCCCCCCAAAATCCCCTCAAAAGTACCCAAAAACCACTGAGAGAGTCCAAAATCCCCCCAAAATAACCGAAAAATCCCTCAGGGGGCCCAAAATCCCCTCAAAATACCCCCAAAAACCTCTCAGGGAGCCCAAAATCCCCTCAAAAGCTGCTCAAAATAGCCCAAAAATCCCTCAGGGAGCCCAAAATCCCCTCAAAAGCTTCTCAAAATACCCCCAAAAACCCCTCAGGGAGCCCAAAATCCCCTCAAAATACATCCAAAATCCCTCAGGGAGCCCAAAATCCCCTCAAAATACCCGCAAAACCAATCAGGGAGCCCAAAATCCCCTCAAAATACCCTCAAAAGTGCCCAAAAACCACTCAGAGAGTCCAAAATCCCCTGAAAATAACCGAAAAATCCCTCAGGGGGCCCAAAATCCCCTCAAAAGCTCCTCAAAAGTGCCCAAAAACCCCTCAGGGAGCCCAAAATCCCCTCAAAATACCCCCAAAATCCCCCCAGGGAGCCCAAAATCCCCTCAAAACCTCCTCAAAGGTGCCTAAAAATCCCTCAAGCAGGCCAAAATCGCCTCAAAAGTGCCCAAAACCATTCAGGGAGCCCAAAATCCCCTCAAAATAACCAAAATCCCACAAAAATCCCTCAGGGAGCCCAAAATCCCCTCAAAATACACCAGAATCCCTCAGGGAGCCCAAAATCCCCTCAAAAGCTTCTCAAAATACCCCAAAAACCCCTCAGGCAGCCCAAAATCCCCTCAAAAGCTCCTCATAATACCCCCAAAATCCCTCAGGGAGTCCAAAATCCCCTCAAAATACCCCCAAAATCCCACAAAAATCCCTCAGGGAGCCCAAAATCCCCTCAAAACAACCCCAAAATCCCTCAGGGTGCCCAAAATCCCCTCAAAATACCCCTAAAACCCCCTCAGGCAGCCCAAAATCCCCTCAAAATACCACCAAAACCCTCAGGGTGTCCAAAATCCCCTCAAAAGCTTCTCAAAATGCCCCCAAAAACCCCTCAGGGAGTCCAAAATCCCATCAAAAGCTCCTCAAAATACCCCCAAAAACCCCCAGGGAGCTCAAGTTCCCCTGAAAATACCCCCAGAATGCCTCAGGGAGCCCAAAATCCCCTCAAAAGCTTCTCATAATACCCCAAAAACCCCTCAGGGAGTCCAAAATCCCCTCAAAATATTCCAAAAACCCCTCAGGGAACCCAAAATCCCCTCAAAATAGCCCAAAAATCTCTCAGGGAGCCCAAAATCCCCCCAAAATCCCCTCAAAAGTACCCAAAAACCACTGAGAGAGTCCAAAATCCCCCCAAAATAACCGAAAAATCCCTCAGGGGGCCCAAAATCCCCGCAAAAGCTCCTCAAAAGTGCCCAAAAACCCCTCAGGGAGCCCAAAATCCCCTCAAAATACCCCCAAAAACCTCTCAGGGAGCCCAAAATCCCCTCAAAAGCTGCTCAAAATAGCCCAAAAATCCCTCAGGGAGCCCAAAATCCCCTCAAAAGCTTCTCAAAATACCCCCAAAAACCCCTCAGGGAGCCCAAAATCCCCTCAAAATACATCCAAAATCCCTCAGGGAGCCCAAAATCCCCTCAAAATACCCGCAAAACCAATCAGGGAGCCCAAAATCCCCTCAAAATACCCTCAAAAGTGCCCAAAAACCACTCAGAGAGTCCAAAATCCCCTGAAAATAACCGAAAAATCCCTCAGGGGGCCCAAAATCCCCTCAAAAGCTCCTCAAAAGTGCCCAAAAACCCCTCAGGGAGCCCAAAATCCCCTCAAAATACCCCCAAAATCCCCCCAGGGAGCCCAAAATCCCCTCAAAACCTCCTCAAAGGTGCCTAAAAATCCCTCAAGCAGGCCAAAATCGCCTCAAAAGTGCCCAAAACCATTCAGGGAGCCCAAAATC
Organism: Passer domesticus; assembly: GCF_036417665.1. Taxonomy (NCBI): domain Eukaryota; kingdom Metazoa; phylum Chordata; class Aves; order Passeriformes; family Passeridae; genus Passer; species Passer domesticus. The sequence continues at coordinate 61,341 of NW_026989942.1, read as the reverse complement.
CCCTCAAAATAACCAAAATCCCACAAAAATCCCTCAGGGAGCCCAAAATCCCCTCAAAATACCCCCAAAATCCCTCAGGGAGCCCAAAATCCCCTCAAAATACCCATAAAAACCCCTCAGGCAGCCCAAAATCCCCTCAAAAGCTCCTCATAATACCCCCAAAATCGCTCAGGGAGCCCAAAATCCCCTCAAAATACCCCCAAAATCCCACAAAAATCCCTCAGGGAGCCCAAAATCCCCTCAAAATACCCCAAAAACCCCTCAGAGAGCCCAAAATCCCCTCAAAATACCCCAAAACCCCCTCAGGGCATCCAAAATCCCCTCAAAAGCTTCACAAAATACCCCCAGAATCCCTCAGAGAGCCCAAAATCCCCTCAAAATACCCCAAAACCCCTTCAGGGAGCCCAAAATCCCCTCAAAAGCTCCTCAAAATACCCCCAAAACCCCCTCGGGGAGCCCAAAATCCCCTCAAAAGCTTCTCAAAATAGCCCAAAAACCCCTCGGGGAGCCCAAAATCCCCTCAAAAGCTTCTCAAAATACCCCAAAAACCCCTCAGGGAGTCCAAAATCCCATCAAAAGCTCCTCAAAATACCCCCAAAAACCCCCAGGGAGCTCAAGTTCCCCTGAAAATACCCCCAGAATGCCTCAGGGAGCCCAAAATCCCCTCAAAAGCTTCTCATAATACCCCAAAAACCCCTCAGGGAGTCCAAAATCCCCTCAAAATATTCCAAAAACCCCTCAGGCAACCCAAAATCCCCTCAAAATAGCCCAAAAATCTCTCAGGGAGCCCAAAATCCCCCCAAAATCCCCTCAAAAGTACCCAAAAACCACTGAGAGAGTCCAAAATCCCCTCAAAATAACCGAAAAATCCCTCAGGGGGCCCAAAATCCCCTCAAAAGCTCCTCAAAAGTGCCCAAAAACCCCTCAGGGAGCCCAAAATCCCCTCAAAATACCCCCAAAAACCTCTCAGGGAGCCCAAAATCCCCTCAAAAGCTGCTCAAAATACCCCCAAAAACCCCTCAGGGAGCCCAAAATCCCCTCAAAATACATCCAAAATCCCTCAGGGAGCCCAAAATCCCCTCAAAAGCTCCTCAAAAGTGCCCAAAAACCCCTCAGGCAGTCCAAAATCCCCTCAAAAGCTGCTCAAAATAGCCCAAAAATCCCTCAGGGAGCCCAAGATCCCCTCAAAATTCCCCCAGAATCCCTCAGAGAGCCCAAAATCCCCTCAAAATACCCCAAAAACCCCTCAGGGAGCCCAAAATCCCCTCAAAAGCTTCTCAAAATACCCCCAAAAACCCCCGGGGAGCTCAACATCCCCTGAAAATACCCCCAGAATGCCTCAGGGAGCCCAAAATCCCCTCAAAAGCTTTTCATAATACCCCAAAAACCCCTCAGGGAGTCCAAAATCCCATCAAAACAGCCCAAAAATCACTCAGGCAGCCGAAAATCCCCTCAAAATAGCCCAAAAATCACTCAGGGAGCCCAAAATCCCCCCAAAATCCCCTCAAAAGTACACAAAAACCACTCAGAGAGTCCAAAATCCCCTCAAAATAACCGAAAAATCCCTCAGGGGGCCCAAAATCCCCTCAAAAGCTCCTCAATGTGCCCAAAAATCCCTCAGGGAGCGTAAAATATGCTCAAAATACCCCCAAAAACCCCCTCTGGGAGCCCAAAAACCCCTCAAAATACCCCCAGAATCCCTCAGGGAGCCCAAAATCCCCTCAAAATAACCAAAAAATCCCTCAGGGGGCCCAAAATCCCCTCAAAAGCTCCTCAAAAGTGCCCAAAAACCCCTCAGGCAGTCCAAAATCCCCTCAAAAGCTGCTCAAAATAGCCCAAAAATCCCTCAGGGAGCCCAAAATCCCCTCAAAATTCCCCCAGAATCCCTCAGAGAGCCCAAAATCCCATCAAAATACCCCAAAAACCCCTCAGGGAGCCCAAAATCCCCTCAAAAGCTTCTCAAAATACCCCCAAAAACCCCCGGGGAGCTCAACATCCCCTGAAAATACCCCCAGAATGCCTCAGGGAGCCCAAAATCCCCTCAAAAGCTTTTCATAATACCCCAAAAACCCCTCAGGGAGTCCAAAATCCCATCAAAACAGCCCAAAAATCACTCAGGCAGCCCAAAATCCCCTCAAAATAGCCCAAAAATCACTCAGGGAGCCCAAAATCCCCTCAAAATACCCTCAAAAGTACCCAAAAACCACTCAGAGAGTCCAAAATCCCCTCAAAATAACCGAAAAATCCCTCAGGGGGCCCAAAATCCCCTCAAAAGCTCCTCAATGTGCCCAAAAATCCCTCAGGGAGCGTAAAATATGCTCAAAATACCCCCAAAAACCCCCTCTGGGAGCCCAAAAACCCCTCAAAAGCTGCTCAAAATAGCCCAAAAATCCCTCAGGGAGCCCAAAATCCCCTCAAAAGCTTCTCAAAATACCCCCAAAAACCCCTCAGGGAGCCCAAAATCCCCTCAAAATACATCCAAAATCCCTCAGGGAGCCCAAAATCCCCTCAAAAGCTCCTCAAAAGTGCCCAAAAACCCCTCAGGCAGTCCAAAATCCCCTCAAAAGCTGCTCAAAATAGCCCAAAAATCCCTCAGGGAGCCCAAGATCCCCTCAAAATTCCCCCAGAATCCCTCAGAGAGCCCAAAATCCCCTCAAAATACCCCAAAAACCCCTCAGGGAGCCCAAAATCCCCTCAAAGGCTTCTCAAAATACCCCAAAAACCCCTCAGGGAGTCCAAAATCCCATCAAAAGCTCCTCAAAATACCCCCAAAAACCCCCAGGGAGCTCAAGTTCCCCTGAAAATACCCCCAGAATGCCTCAGGGAGCCCAAAATCCCCTCAAAAGCTTCTCATAATACCCCAAAAACCCCTCAGGGAGTCCAAAATCCCCTCAAAATATTCCAAAAACCCCTCAGGCAACCCAAAATCCCCTCAAAATAGCCCAAAAATCTCTCAGGGAGCCCAAAATCCCCCCAAAATCCCCTCAAAAGTACCCAAAAACCACTGAGAGAGTCCAAAATCCCCCCAAAATAACCGAAAAATCCCTCAGGGGGCCCAAAATCCCCTCAAAATACCCCCAAAAACCTCTCAGGGAGCCCAAAATCCCCTCAAAAGCTGCTCAAAATAGCCCAAAAATCCCTCAGGGAGCCCAAAATCCCCTCAAAAGCTTCTCAAAATACCCCCAAAAACCCCTCAGGGAGCCCAAAATCCCCTCAAAATACATCCAAAATCCCTCAGGGAGCCCAAAATCCCCTCAAAATACCCGCAAAACCAATCAGGGAGCCCAAAATCCCCTCAAAATACCCTCAAAAGTGCCCAAAAACCACTCAGAGAGTCCAAAATCCCCTGAAAATAACCGAAAAATCCCTCAGGGGGCCCAAAATCCCCTCAAAAGCTCCTCAAAAGTGCCCAAAAACCCCTCAGGGAGCCCAAAATCCCCTCAAAATACCCCCAAAATCCCCCCAGGGAGCCCAAAATCCCCTCAAAACCTCCTCAAAGGTGCCTAAAAATCCCTCAAGCAGGCCAAAATCGCCTCAAAAGTGCCCAAAACCATTCAGGGAGCCCAAAATCCCCTCAAAATAACCAAAATCCCACAAAAATCCCTCAGGGAGCCCAAAATCCCCTCAAAATACCCCCAAAATCCCTCAGGGAGCCCAAAATCCCCTCAAAATACCCATAAAAACCCCTCAGGCAGCCCAAAATCCCCTCAAAAGCTCCTCATAATACCCCCAAAATCGCTCAGGGAGCCCAAAATCCCCTCAAAATACCCCCAAAATCCCACAAAAATCCCTCAGGGAGCCCAAAATCCCCTCAAAATACCCCAAAAACCCCTCAGAGAGCCCAAAATCCCCTCAAAATACCCCAAAACCCCCTCAGGGCATCCAAAATCCCCTCAAAAGCTTCACAAAATACCCCCAGAATCCCTCAGAGAGCCCAAAATCCCCTCAAAATACCCCAAAACCCCTTCAGGGAGCCCAAAATCCCCTCAAAAGCTCCTCAAAATACCCCCAAAACCCCCTCGGGGAGCCCAAAATCCCCTCAAAAGCTTCTCAAAATAGCCCAAAAACCCCTCGGGGAGCCCAAAATCCCCTCAAAAGCTTCTCAAAATACCCCAAAAACCCCTCAGGGAGTCCAAAATCCCATCAAAAGCTCCTCAAAATACCCCCAAAAACCCCCAGGGAGCTCAAGTTCCCCTGAAAATACCCCCAGAATGCCTCAGGGAGCCCAAAATCCCCTCAAAAGCTTCTCATAATACCCCAAAAACCCCTCAGGGAGTCCAAAATCCCCTCAAAATATTCCAAAAACCCCTCAGGCAACCCAAAATCCCCTCAAAATAGCCCAAAAATCTCTCAGGGAGCCCAAAATCCCCCCAAAATCCCCTCAAAAGTACCCAAAAACCACTGAGAGAGTCCAAAATCCCCTCAAAATAACCGAAAAATCCCTCAGGGGGCCCAAAATCCCCTCAAAAGCTCCTCAAAAGTGCCCAAAAACCCCTCAGGGAGCCCAAAATCCCCTCAAAATACCCCCAAAAACCTCTCAGGGAGCCCAAAATCCCCTCAAAAGCTGCTCAAAATACCCCCAAAAACCCCTCAGGGAGCCCAAAATCCCCTCAAAATACATCCAAAATCCCTCAGGGAGCCCAAAATCCCCTCAAAAGCTCCTCAAAAGTGCCCAAAAACCCCTCAGGCAGTCCAAAATCCCCTCAAAAGCTGCTCAAAATAGCCCAAAAATCCCTCAGGGAGCCCAAGATCCCCTCAAAATTCCCCCAGAATCCCTCAGAGAGCCCAAAATCCCCTCAAAATACCCCAAAAACCCCTCAGGGAGCCCAAAATCCCCTCAAAAGCTTCTCAAAATACCCCCAAAAACCCCCGGGGAGCTCAACATCCCCTGAAAATACCCCCAGAATGCCTCAGGGAGCCCAAAATCCCCTCAAAAGCTTTTCATAATACCCCAAAAACCCCTCAGGGAGTCCAAAATCCCATCAAAACAGCCCAAAAATCACTCAGGCAGCCGAAAATCCCCTCAAAATAGCCCAAAAATCACTCAGGGAGCCCAAAATCCCCCCAAAATCCCCTCAAAAGTACACAAAAACCACTCAGAGAGTCCAAAATCCCCTCAAAATAACCGAAAAATCCCTCAGGGGGCCCAAAATCCCCTCAAAAGCTCCTCAATGTGCCCAAAAATCCCTCAGGGAGCGTAAAATATGCTCAAAATACCCCCAAAAACCCCCTCTGGGAGCCCAAAAACCCCTCAAAATACCCCCAGAATCCCTCAGGGAGCCCAAAATCCCCTCAAAATAACCAAAAAATCCCTCAGGGGGCCCAAAATCCCCTCAAAAGCTCCTCAAAAGTGCCCAAAAACCCCTCAGGCAGTCCAAAATCCCCTCAAAAGCTGCTCAAAATAGCCCAAAAATCCCTCAGGGAGCCCAAAATCCCCTCAAAATTCCCCCAGAATCCCTCAGAGAGCCCAAAATCCCATCAAAATACCCCAAAAACCCCTCAGGGAGCCCAAAATCCCCTCAAAAGCTTCTCAAAATACCCCCAAAAACCCCCGGGGAGCTCAACATCCCCTGAAAATACCCCCAGAATGCCTCAGGGAGCCCAAAATCCCCTCAAAAGCTTTTCATAATACCCCAAAAACCCCTCAGGGAGTCCAAAATCCCATCAAAACAGCCCAAAAATCACTCAGGCAGCCCAAAATCCCCTCAAAATAGCCCAAAAATCACTCAGGGAGCCCAAAATCCCCTCAAAATACCCTCAAAAGTACCCAAAAACCACTCAGAGAGTCCAAAATCCCCTCAAAATAACCGAAAAATCCCTCAGGGGGCCCAAAATCCCCTCAAAAGCTCCTCAATGTGCCCAAAAATCCCTCAGGGAGCGTAAAATATGCTCAAAATACCCCCAAAAACCCCCTCTGGGAGCCCAAAAACCCCTCAAAAGCTGCTCAAAATAGCCCAAAAATCCCTCAGGGAGCCCAAAATCCCCTCAAAAGCTTCTCAAAATACCCCCAAAAACCCCTCAGGGAGCCCAAAATCCCCTCAAAATACATCCAAAATCCCTCAGGGAGCCCAAAATCCCCTCAAAAGCTCCTCAAAAGTGCCCAAAAACCCCTCAGGCAGTCCAAAATCCCCTCAAAAGCTGCTCAAAATAGCCCAAAAATCCCTCAGGGAGCCCAAGATCCCCTCAAAATTCCCCCAGAATCCCTCAGAGAGCCCAAAATCCCCTCAAAATACCCCAAAAACCCCTCAGGGAGCCCAAAATCCCCTCAAAGGCTTCTCAAAATACCCCAAAAACCCCTCAGGGAGTCCAAAATCCCATCAAAAGCTCCTCAAAATACCCCCAAAAACCCCCAGGGAGCTCAAGTTCCCCTGAAAATACCCCCAGAATGCCTCAGGGAGCCCAAAATCCCCTCAAAAGCTTCTCATAATACCCCAAAAACCCCTCAGGGAGTCCAAAATCCCCTCAAAATATTCCAAAAACCCCTCAGGCAACCCAAAATCCCCTCAAAATAGCCCAAAAATCTCTCAGGGAGCCCAAAATCCCCCCAAAATCCCCTCAAAAGTACCCAAAAACCACTGAGAGAGTCCAAAATCCCCCCAAAATAACCGAAAAATCCCTCAGGGGGCCCAAAATCCCCTCAAAATACCCCCAAAAACCTCTCAGGGAGCCCAAAATCCCCTCAAAAGCTGCTCAAAATAGCCCAAAAATCCCTCAGGGAGCCCAAAATCCCCTCAAAAGCTTCTCAAAATACCCCCAAAAACCCCTCAGGGAGCCCAAAATCCCCTCAAAATACATCCAAAATCCCTCAGGGAGCCCAAAATCCCCTCAAAATACCCGCAAAACCAATCAGGGAGCCCAAAATCCCCTCAAAATACCCTCAAAAGTGCCCAAAAACCACTCAGAGAGTCCAAAATCCCCTGAAAATAACCGAAAAATCCCTCAGGGGGCCCAAAATCCCCTCAAAAGCTCCTCAAAAGTGCCCAAAAACCCCTCAGGGAGCCCAAAATCCCCTCAAAATACCCCCAAAATCCCCCCAGGGAGCCCAAAATCCCCTCAAAACCTCCTCAAAGGTGCCTAAAAATCCCTCAAGCAGGCCAAAATCGCCTCAAAAGTGCCCAAAACCATTCAGGGAGCCCAAAATCCCCTCAAAATAACCAAAATCCCACAAAAATCCCTCAGGGAGCCCAAAATCCCCTCAAAATACCCCCAAAATCCCTCAGGGAGCCCAAAATCCCCTCAAAATACCCATAAAAACCCCTCAGGCAGCCCAAAATCCCCTCAAAAGCTCCTCATAATACCCCCAAAATCGCTCAGGGAGCCCAAAATCCCCTCAAAATACCCCAAAAACCCCTCAGAGAGCCCAAAATCCCCTCAAAATACCCCAAAACCCCCTCAGGGCATCCAAAATCCCCTCAAAAGCTTCACAAAATACCCCCAGAATCCCTCAGAGAGCCCAAAATCCCCTCAAAATACCCCAAAACCCCTTCAGGGAGCCCAAAATCCCCTCAAAAGCTCCTCAAAATACCCCCAAAACCCCCTCGGGGAGCCCAAAATCCCCTCAAAAGCTTCTCAAAATACCCCAAAAACCCCTCAGGGAGTCCAAAATCCCATCAAAAGCTCCTCAAAATACCCCCAAAAACCCCCAGGGAGCTCAATTTCCCCTGAAAATACCCCCAGAATGCCTCAGGGAGCCCAAAATCCCCTCAAAAGCTTCTCATAATACCCCAAAAACCCCTCAGGGAGTCCAAAATCCCCTCAAAATATTCCAAAAACCCCTCAGGCAACCCAAAATCCCCTCAAAATAGCCCAAAAATCTCTCAGGGAGCCCAAAATCCCCCCAAAATCCCCTCAAAAGTACCCAAAAACCACTGAGAGAGTCCAAAATCCCCTCAAAATAACCGAAAAATCCCTCAGGGGGCCCAAAATCCCCTCAAAAGCTCCTCAAAAGTGCCCAAAAACCCCTCAGGGAGCCCAAAATCCCCTCAAAATACCCCCAAAAACCTCTCAGGGAGCCCAAAATCCCCTCAAAAGCTGCTCAAAATAGCCCAAAAATCCCTCAGGGAGCCCAAAATCCCCTCAAAAGCTTCTCAAAATACCCCCAAAAACCCCTCAGGGAGCCCAAAATCCCCTCAAAATACATCCAAAATCCCTCAGGGAGCCCAAAATCCCCTCAAAAGCTCCTCAAAAGTGCCCAAAAACCCCTCAGGCAGTCCAAAATCCCCTCAAAAGCTGCTCAAAATAGCCCAAAAATCCCTCAGGGAGCCCAAGATCCCCTCAAAATTCCCCCAGAATCCCTCAGAGAGCCCAAAATCCCCTCAAAATACCCCAAAAACCCCTCAGGGAGCCCAAAATCCCCTCAAAAGCTTCTCAAAATACCCCCAAAAACCCCCGGGGAGCTCAACATCCCCTGAAAATACCCCCAGAATGCCTCAGGGAGCCCAAAATCCCCTCAAAAGCTTTTCATAATACCCCAAAAACCCCTCAGGGAGTCCAAAATCCCATCAAAACAGCCCAAAAATCACTCAGGCAGCCCAAAATCCCCTCAAAATAGCCCAAAAATCACTCAGGGAGCCCAAAATCCCCTCAAAATACCCTCAAAAGTACCCAAAAACCACTCAGAGAGTCCAAAATCCCCTCAAAATAACCGAAAAATCCCTCAGGGGGCCCAAAATCCCCTCAAAAGCTCCTCAATGTGCCCAAAAATCCCTCAAGCAGGCCAAAATCGCCTCAAAAGTGCCCAAAACCATTCAGGGAGCCCAAAATCCCCTCAAAATAACCAAAATCCCACAAAAATCCCTCAGGGAGCCCAAAATCCCCTCAAAATACCCCCAAAATCCCTCAGGGTGCCCAAAATCCCCTCAAAATACCCCTAAAAACCCCTCAGGCAGCCCAAAATCCCCTCAAAAGCTCCTCATAATACCCCCAAAATCCCTCAGGGAGTCCAAAATCCCCTCAAAATACCCCCAAAATCCCACAAAAATCCCTCAGGGAGCCCAAAATCCCCTCAAAATACCCCCAAAATCCCTCAGGGTGCCCAAAATCCCCTCAAAATACCCCTAAAACCCCCTCAGGCAGCCCAAAATCCCCTCAAAAGCTCCTCATACTACCCCCAAAATCCCTCAGGGAGTCCAAAATCCCCTCAAAATACCCCCAAAATCCCACAAAAATCCCTCAGGGAGCCCAAAATCCCCTCAAAATACCCCGAAAACCCCTCAGAGAGCCCAAAATCCCCTCAAAAGCTTCTCAAAATACCCCAAAAACCCCTCAGGGAGTCCAAAATCCCCTCAAAAGCTCCTCAAAATACCCCCAAAAACCCCCAGGGAGCTCAAGTTCCCCTGAAAATACCCCCAGAATGCCTCAGGGAGCCCAAAATCCCCTCAAAAGCTTCTCATAATACCCCAAAAACCCCTCAGGGAGTCCAAAATCCCCTCAAAATATTCCAAAAATCCCTCAGGCAACCCAAAATCCCCTCAAAATAGCCCAAAAATCTCTCAGGGAGCCCAAAATCCCCCCAAAATCCCCTCAAAAGTACCCAAAAACCACTGAGAGAGTCCAAAATCCCCTCAAAATAACCGAAAAATCCCTCAGGGGGCCCAAAATCCCCTCAAAAGCTCCTCAATGTGCCCAAAAATCCCTCAGGGAGCGTAAAATATGCTCAAAATACCCCCAAAAACCCCCTCTGGGAGCCCAAAAACCCCTCAAAATACCCCCAGAATCCCTCAGGGAGCCCAAAATCCCCTCAAAATACCCCCAGAATCCCTCAGGGAGCCCAAAATCCCCACAAAATAGCCCAAAAATCTCTCAGGGAGCCCAAAATCCAATCAAAATAACCCAAAATCCCAAAAAAATCCCCTCAGGGAGCTTAAAATCCCCTCAAAATACACCAGAATCCCTCAGGGAGCCCAAAAGCCCCTCAAAAGCTTCTCAAAATACCCCAAAAACCCCTCAGGGAGTCCAAAATCCCATCAAAATTGCCCAAAAATCACTCAGGCAGCCCAAAATCCTGCCAAAATCCCCTCAAAATACTACCAAAAATCCCGCAGGGAGCCCAAAATCCCCCCAAAATCCCACAAAAATCCCTCAGGGAGCCCAAAATCCCCTCAAAATACCCCAAAAACCCCTCAGAGAGCCCAAAATCCCCTCAAAATACCCCAAAACCCCCTCAGGGCATCCAAAATCCCCTCAAAAGCTTCACAAAATACCCCCAGAATCCCTCAGAGAGCCCAAAATCCCCTCAAAATACCCCAAAACCCCTTCAGGGAGCCCAAAATCCCCTCAAAAGCTCCTCAAAATACCCCCAAAACCCCCTCGGGAAGCCCAAAATCCCCTCAAAAGCTTCTCAAAATAGCCCAAAAACCCCTCGGGGAGCCCAAAATCCCCTCAAAAGCTTCTCAAAATACCCCAAAAACCCCTCAGGGAGTCCAAAATCCCATCAAAAGCTCCTCAAAATACCCCCAAAAACCCCCAGGGAGCTCAATTTCCCCTGAAAATACCCCCAGAATGCCTCAGGGAGCCCAAAATCCCCTCAAAAGCTTCTCATAATACCCCAAAAACCCCTCAGGGAGTCCAAAATCCCCTCAAAATATTCCAAAAACCCCTCAGGCAACCCAAAATCCCCTCAAAATAGCCCAAAAATCTCTCAGGGAGCCCCAAATCCCCCCAAAATCCCCTCAAAAGTACCCAAAAACCACTGAGAGAGTCCAAAATCCCCTCAAAATAACCGAAAAATCCCTCAGGGGGCCCAAAATCCCCTCAAAAGCTCCTCAAAAGTGCCCAAAAACCCCTCAGGGAGCCCAAAATCCCCTCAAAATACCCCCAAAAACCTCTCAGGGAGCCCAAAATCCCCTCAAAAGCTGCTCAAAATAGCCCAAAAATCCCTCAGGGAGCCCAAAATCCCCTCAAAAGCTTCTCAAAATACCCCCAAAAACCCCTCAGGGAGCCCAAAATCCCCTCAAAATACATCCAAAATCCCTCAGGGAGCCCAAAATCCCCTCAAAAGCTCCTCAAAAGTGCCCAAAAACCCCTCAGGCAGTCCAAAATCCCCTCAAAAGCTGCTCAAAATAGCCCAAAAATCCCTCAGGGAGCCCAAGATCCCCTCAAAATTCCCCCAGAATCCCTCAGAGAGCCCAAAATCCCATCAAAATACCCCAAAAACCCCTCAGGGAGCCCAAAATCCCCTCAAAAGCTTCTCAAAATACCCCCAAAAACCCCCGGGGAGCTCAACATCCCCTGAAAATACCCCCAGAATGCCTCAGGGAGCCCAAAATCCCCTCAAAAGCTTTTCATAATACCCCAAAAACCCCTCAGGGAGTCCAAAATCCCATCAAAACAGCCCAAAAATCACTCAGGCAGCCCAAAATCCCCTCAAAATAGCCCAAAAATCACTCAGGGAGCCCAAAATCCCCTCAAAATACCCTCAAAAGTACCCAAAAACCACTCAGAGAGTCCAAAATCCCCTCAAAATAACCGAAAAATCCCTCAGGGGGCCCAAAATCCCCTCAAAAGCTCCTCAATGTGCCCAAAAATCCCTCAGGGAGCGTAAAATATGCTCAAAATACCCCCAAAAACACCCTCTGGGAGCCCAAAAACCCCTCAAAATACCCCCAGAATCCCTCAGGGAGCCCAAAATCCCCTCAAAACCTCCTCAAAGGTGCCCAAAAATCCCTCAAGCAGGCCAAAATCGCCTCAAAAGTGCCCAAAACCATTCAGGGAGCCCAAAATCCCCTCAAAATAACCAAAATCCCACAAAAATCCCTCAGGGAGCCCAAAATCCCCTCAAAATACCCCCAAAATCCCTCAGGGTGCCCAAAATCCCCTCAAAATACCCCTAAAAACCCCTCAGGCAGCCCAAAATCCCCTCAAAAGCTCCTCATAATACCCCCAAAATCCCTCAGGGAGTCCAAAATCCCCTCAAAATACCCCCAAAATCCCACAAAAATCCCTCAGGGAGCCCAAAATCCCCTCAAAATACCCCCAAAATCCCTCAGGGTGCCCAAAATCCCCTCAAAATACCCCTAAAACCCCCTCAGGCAGCCCAAAATCCCCTCAAAAGCTCCTCATACTACCCCCAAAATCCCTCAGGGAGTCCAAAATCCCCTCAAAATACCCCCAAAATCCCACAAAAATCCCTCAGGGAGCCCAAAATCCCCTCAAAATACCCCGAAAACCCCTCAGAGAGCCCAAAATCCCCTCAAAAGCTTCTCAAAATACCCCAAAAACCCCTCAGGGAGTCCAAAATCCCCTCAAAAGCTCCTCAAAATACCCCCAAAAACCCCCAGGGAGCTCAAGTTCCCCTGAAAATACCCCCAGAATGCCTCAGGGAGCCCAAAATCCCCTCAAAAGCTTCTCATAATACCCCAAAAACCCCTCAGGGAGTCCAAAATCCCCTCAAAATATTCCAAAAATCCCTCAGGCAACCCAAAATCCCCTCAAAATAGCCCAAAAATCTCTCAGGGAGCCCAAAATCCCCCCAAAATCCCCTCAAAAGTACCCAAAAACCACTGAGAGAGTCCAAAATCCCCTCAAAATAACCGAAAAATCCCTCAGGGGGCCCAAAATCCCCTCAAAAGCTCCTCAATGTGCCCAAAAATCCCTCAGGGAGCGTAAAATATGCTCAAAATACCCCCAAAAACCCCCTCTGGGAGCCCAAAAACCCCTCAAAATACCCCCAGAATCCCTCAGGGAGCCCAAAATCCCCTCAAAATACCCCCAGAATCCCTCAGGGAGCCCAAAATCCCCACAAAATAGCCCAAAAATCTCTCAGGGAGCCCAAAATCCAATCAAAATAACCCAAAATCCCAAAAAAATCCCCTCAGGGAGCTTAAAATCCCCTCAAAATACACCAGAATCCCTCAGGGAGCCCAAAAGCCCCTCAAAAGCTTCTCAAAATACCCCAAAAACCCCTCAGGGAGTCCAAAATCCCATCAAAATTGCCCAAAAATCACTCAGGCAGCCCAAAATCCTGCCAAAATCCCCTCAAAATACTACCAAAAATCCCGCAGGGAGCCCAAAATCCCCTCAAAATACCACCAAAAACCCCTCAGGCAACCCAAAATCCCCTCAAAATAGCCCAAAAATCTCTCAGGGAGCCCAAAATCCCATCAAAAGTGCCCAAAACCACTCACGGAGCCCAAAATCCCCCCAAAATACCCTCAAAAGTGCCCAAAAACCACTCAGAGAGTCCAAAATCCCCTCAAAATAACCGAAAAATCCCTCAGGGGACCCAAAATCCCCTCAAAAGCTCCTCAAAAGTGCCCAAAAACCCCTCAGGGAGCCCAAAATCCCCTCAAAATACCCCCAAAAACCTCTCAGGGAGCCCAAAATCCCCTCAAAAGCTGCTCAAAATAGCCCAAAAATCCCTCAGGGAGCCCAAAATCCCCTCAAAAGCTTCTCAAAATACCCCCAAAAACCCCTCAGGGAGCCCAAAATCCCCTCAAAATACATCCAAAATCCCTCAGGGAGCCCAAAATCCCCTCAAAATACCCGCAAAATCAATCAGGGAGCCCAAAATCCCCTCAAAATACCCTCAAAAGTGCCCAAAAACCACTCAGAGAGTCCAAAATCCCCTCAAAATAATCCAAAATCCCACAAAAATCCCTCAGGGAGCGTAAAATATGCTCAAAATACCCCCTAACACCCCCTCAGGGAGCCCAAAATCCCCTCAAAATACCCCCAGAATCCCTCAGGGAGCCCAAAATCCCCTCAAAATACCACCAAAACCCTCAGGGTGTCCAAAATCCCCTCAAAAGCTTCTCAAAATGCCCCCAAAAACCCCTCAGGGAAACCAAAATTCCCTCGAAATACCCCCAAAATCAATCAGAGAGCCCAAAATCCCCCCAAAATCCCCTCAAAACTGCCCAAAAACCACTCAGAGAGTCCAAAATCCCCTCAAAATAACCCAAAATCCCACAAAAATCCCTCAGGGAGCGTAAAATATGCTCAAAATACCCCCTAACACCCCCTCAGGGAGCCCAAAATCCCCCAAAAAATATCCCCAGAATCCCTCAGGGAGCCCAAAAACCCCTCAAAATCCCCCAAAAACCCCTCAGGGAGCCCAACATCCCCTCAAAAGCTCCTCAAAATACCCCCAAAAACCCCTCAGGGAGCCAAAATCCCCTCAAAATACCTCCAAAATCCCTCAGGGAGCCAAAAATCCCCTCAAAATACCCGCAAAATCAATCAGGGAGCCCAAAATCCCCTCAAAATACCCCCAAAATCCCCTCAGGGAGCCCAAAATCCCCTCAAAACCTCCTCAAAGGTGGCTAAAAATCCCTCAAGCAGGCCAAAATCGCCTCAAAAGTGTCCAAAACCATTCAGGGAGACCAAAATCCCCACAAAATACCACCAAAAACCCCTCAGGCAACCCAAAATCCCCTCAAAATAGCCCAAAAATCTCTCAGGGAGCCCAAAATCCCCCCAAAATACCCTCAAAAGTACCCAAAAACCACTCAGAGAGTCCAAAATCCCCTCAAAATAACCGAAAAATCCCTCAGGGGGCCCAAAATCCCCTCAAAACCTCCTCAATGTGCCCAAAAATCCCTCAGGGAGCGTAAAATATGCTCAAAATACCCCCAAAAACCCCCTCTGGGAGCCCAAAAACCCCTCAAAATACCCCCAGAATCCCTCAGGGAGCCCAAAATCCCCTCAAAATACCCCCAGAATCCCTCAGGGAGCCCAAAATCCCCACAAAATAGCCCAAAAATCTCTCAGGGAGCCCAAAATCCAATCAAAATAACCCAAAATCCCAAAAAAATCCCCTCAGGGAGCTTAAAATCCCCTCAAAATACACCAGAATCCCTCAGGGAGCCCAAAATCCCCTCAAAAGCTTCTCAAAATACCCCAAAAACCCCTCAGGCAGCCCAAAATCCCCTCAAAAGCTCCTCATAATACCCCCAAAATCCCTCAGGGAGTCCAAAATCCCCTCAAAATACCCCCAAAATCCCACAAAAATCCCTCAGGGAGCCCAAAATCCCCTCAAAACAACCCCAAAATCCCTCAGGGTGCCCAAAATCCCCTCAAAATACCCCTAAAACCCCCTCAGGCAGCCCAAAATCCCCTCAAAAGCTCCTCATAATACCCCCAAAATCCCTCAGGGAGCCCAAAATCCCCTCAAAATATCCCCAAAATCCCACAAAAATCCCTCAGGGAGCCCAAAATCCCCTCAAAATACCCCGAAAACCCCTCAGAGAGCCCAAAATCCCCTCAAAAGCTTCTCAAAATACCCCAAAAACCCCTCAGGGAGTCCAAAATCCCATCAAAAGCTCCTCAAAATACCCCCAAAAACCCCCAGGGAGCTCAACTTCCCCTGAAAATACCCCCGGAATGCCTCAGGGAGCCCAAAATCCCCTCAAAAGCTTTTCATAATACCCCCAAAAACCCCTCAGGGAGTCCAAAATCCCATCAAAACAGCCCAAAAATCACTGAGGCAGCCCAAAATCCCCTCAAAATAGCCCAAAAATCACTCAGGCAGCCCAAAATCCTGCCAAAATCCCTTCAAAATACTACCAAAAATCCCGCAGGGAGCCCAAAATCCCCTCAAAATACCACCAAAAACCCCTCAGGCAACCCAAAATCCCCTCAAAATAGCCCAAAAATCTCTCAGGGAGCCCAAAATCCCATCAAAAGTGCCCAAAACCACTCACGGAGCCCAAAATCCCCCCAAAATACCCTCAAAAGTGCCCAAAAACCACTCAGAGAGTCCAAAATCCCCTCAAAATAACCGAAAAATCCCTCAGGGGACCCAAAATCCCCTCAAAAGCTCCTCAAAAGTGCCCAAAAACCCCTCAGGGAGCCCAAAATCCCCTCAAAATACCCCCAAAAACCTCTCAGGGAGCCCAAAATCCCCTCAAAAGCTGCTCAAAATAGCCCAAAAATCCCTCAGGGAGCCCAAAATCCCCTCAAAAGCTTCTCAAAATACCCCCAAAAACCCCTCAGGGAGCCCAAAATCCCCTCAAAATACATCCAAAATCCCTCAGGGAGCCCAAAATCCCCTCAAAATACCCGCAAAATCAATCAGGGAGCCCAAAATCCCCTCAAAATACCCTCAAAAGTGCCCAAAAACCACTCAGAGAGTCCAAAATCCCCTCAAAATAATCCAAAATCCCACAAAAATCCCTCAGGGAGCGTAAAATATGCTCAAAATACCCCCTAACACCCCCTCAGGGAGCCCAAAATCCCCTCAAAATACCCCCAGAATCCCTCAGGGAGCCCAAAATCCCCTCAAAATCCCCTCAAAATACCCCTCAGAGAGCCCAACATCCCCTCAAAAGCTTCACAAAAGAGCCCAGAAATCCCTCAGGGAGCCCAAAATCCCCTCAAAAGCTCCTCAAAATACCCCCAAAAACCCCTCAGGGAGCCCAAAATCCTCTCAAAAGCTTCTCCAAAAAGCCCAAAAATCCCACGGGGAGCCAAAAATCCCCTCAAAAGCTCCTCAAAATACCCCCAAAAACCCCTCAGGGAGCCCAAAATCCCCTCAAAATACCCCCAGAATCCCTCAGGGAGCCCAAAATCCCCTCAAAATACCCCCAAAATCAATCAGGGAGCCCAAAATCCCCTCAAAATACCACCAAAACCCTCAGGGTGTCCAAAATCCCCTCAAAAGCTTCTCAAAATGCCCCCAAAAACCCCTCAGGGAAACCAAAATTCCCTCGAAATACCCCCAAAATCAATCAGAGAGCCCAAAATCCCCCCAAAATCCCCTCAAAACTGCCCAAAAACCACTCAGAGAGTCCAAAATCCCCTCAAAATAACCCAAAATCCCACAAAAATCCCTCAGGGAGCGTAAAATATGCTCAAAATACCCCCTAACACCCCCTCAGGGAGCCCAAAATCCCCCAAAAAATATCCCCAGAATCCCTCAGGGAGCCCAAAAACCCCTCAAAATCCCCCAAAAACCCCTCAGGGAGCCCAACATCCCCTCAAAAGCTCCTCAAAATACCCCCAAAAACCCCTCAGGGAGCCAAAATCCCCTCAAAATACCTCCAAAATCCCTCAGGGAGCCAAAAATCCCCTCAAAATACCCGCAAAATCAATCAGGGAGCCCAAAATCCCCTCAAAATACCCCCAAAATCCCCTCAGGGAGCCCAAAATCCCCTCAAAACCTCCTCAAAGGTGGCTAAAAATCCCTCAAGCAGGCCAAAATCGCCTCAAAAGTGTCCAAAACCATTCAGGGAGACCAAAATCCCCACAAAATACCACCAAAAACCCCTCAGGCAACCCAAAATCCCCTCAAAATAGCCCAAAAATCTCTCAGGGAGCCCAAAATCCCCCCAAAATACCCTCAAAAGTACCCAAAAACCACTGAGAGAGTCCAAAATCCCCTCAAAATAACCGAAAAATCCCTCAGGGGGCCCAAAATCCCCTCAAAACCTCCTCAATGTGCCCAAAAATCCCTCAGGGAGCGTAAAATATGCTCAAAATACCCCCAAAAACCCCCTCTGGGAGCCCAAAAACCCCTCAAAATACCCCCAGAATCCCTCAGGGAGCCCAAAATCCCCTCAAAATACCCCCAGAATCCCTCAGGGAGCCCAAAATCCCCACAAAATAGCCCAAAAATCTCTCAGGGAGCCCAAAATCCAATCAAAATAACCCAAAATCCCAAAAAAATCCCCTCAGGGAGCTTAAAATCCCCTCAAAATACACCAGAATCCCTCAGGGAGCCCAAAATCCCCTCAAAAGCTTCTCAAAATACCCCAAAAACCCCTCAGGCAGCCCAAAATCCCCTCAAAAGCTCCTCATAATACCCCCAAAATCCCTCAGGGAGTCCAAAATCCCCTCAAAATACCCCCAAAATCCCACAAAAATCCCTCAGGGAGCCCAAAATCCCCTCAAAACAACCCCAAAATCCCTCAGGGTGCCCAAAATCCCCTCAAAATACCCCTAAAACCCCCTCAGGCAGCCCAAAATCCCCTCAAAAGCTCCTCATAATACCCCCAAAATCCCTCAGGGAGCCCAAAATCCCCTCAAAATATCCCGAAAATCCCACAAAAATCCCTCAGGGAGCCCAAAATCCCCTCAAAATACCCCGAAAACCCCTCAGAGAGCCCAAAATCCCCTCAAAAGCTTCTCAAAATACCCCAAAAACCCCTCAGGGAGTCCAAAATCCCCTCAAAAGCTCCTCAAAATACCCCCAAAAACCCCCAGGGAGCTCAACTTCCCCTGAAAATACCCCCGGAATGCCTCAGGGAGCCCAAAATCCCCTCAAAAGCTTTTCATAATACCCCCAAAAACCCCTCAGGGAGTCCAAAATCCCATCAAAACAGCCCAAAAATCACTGAGGCAGCCCAAAATCCCCTCAAAATAGCCCAAAAATCTCTCAGGGAGCCCAAAATCCCCCCAAAATACCCTCAAAAGTACCCAAAAACCACTCAGAGAGTCCAAAATCCCCTGAAAATAACCGAAAAATCCCTCAGGGGACCCAAAATCCCCTCAAAAGCTCCTCAAAAGTGCCCAAAAACCCCTCAGGGAGCCCAAAATCCCCTCAAAATACCCCCAAAATCCCCTCAGGGAGCCCAAAATCCCCTCAAAACCTCCTCAAAGGTGCCTAAAAATCCCTCAAGCAGGCCAAAATCGCCTCAAAAGTGCCCAAAACCATTCAGGGAGCCCAAAATCCCCTCAAAATAACCAAAATCCCACAAAAATCCCTCAGGGAGCCCAAAATCCCCTCAAAATACCCCCAAAATCCCTCAGGGAGCCCAAAATCCCCTCAAAATACCCATAAAAACCCCTCAGGCAGCCCAAAATCCCCTCAAAAGCTCCTCATAATACCCCCAAAATCGCTCAGGGAGCCCAAAATCCCCTCAAAATATCCCCAAAATCCCACAAAAATCCCTCAGGGAGCCCAAAATCCCCTCAAAATACCCCAAAAACCCCTCAGAGAGCCCAAAATCCCCTAAAAATACCCCAAAACCCCCTCAGGGCATCCAAAATCCCCTCAAAAGCTTCACAAAATACCCCCAGAATCCCTCTGAGAGCCCAAAATCCCCTCAAAATACCCCAAAACCCCTTCAGGGAGCCCAAAATCCCCTCAAAAGCTCCTCAAAATACCCCCAAAACCCCCTCGGGGAGCCCAAAATCCCCTCAAAAGCTTCTCAAAATAGCCCAAAAACCCCTCGGGGAGCCCAAAATCCCCTCAAAAGCTTCTCAAAATACCCCAAAAACCCCTCAGGGAGTCCAAAATCCCATCAAAAGCTCCTCAAAATACCCCCAAAAACCCCCAGGGAGCTCAAGTTCCCCTGAAAATACCCCCAGAATGCCTCAGGGAGCCCAAAATCCCCTCAAAAGCTTCTCATAATACCCCAAAAACCCCTCAGGGAGTCCAAAATCCCCTCAAAATATTCCAAAAACCCCTCAGGCAACCCAAAATCCCCTCAAAATAGCCCAAAAATCTCTCAGGGAGCCCAAAATCCCCCCAAAATCCCCTCAAAAGTACCCAAAAACCACTGAGAGAGTCCAAAATCCCCTCAAAATAACCGAAAAATCCCTCAGGGGGCCCAAAATCCCCGCAAAAGCTCCTCAAAAGTGCCCAAAAACCCCTCAGGGAGCCCAAAATCCCCTCAAAATACCCCCAAAAACCTCTCAGGGAGCCCAAAATCCCCTCAAAAGCTGCTCAAAATAGCCCAAAAATCCCTCAGGGAGCCCAAAATCCCCTCAAAAGCTTCTCAAAATACCCCCAAAAACCCCTCAGGGAGCCCAAAATCCCCTCAAAATACATCCAAAATCCCTCAGGGAGCCCAAAATCCCCTCAAAATACCCGCAAAACCAATCAGGGAGCCCAAAATCCCCTCAAAATACCCTCAAAAGTGCCCAAAAACCACTCAGAGAGTCCAAAATCCCCTGAAAATAACCGAAAAATCCCTCAGGGGGCCCAAAATCCCCTCAAAAGCTCCTCAAAAGTGCCCAAAAACCCCTCAGGGAGCCCAAAATCCCCTCAAAATACCCCCAAAATCCCCCCAGGGAGCCCAAAATCCCCTCAAAACCTCCTCAAAGGTGCCTAAAAATCCCTCAAGCAGGCCAAAATCGCCTCAAAAGTGCCCAAAACCATTCAGGGAGCCCAAAATCCCCTCAATATAACCAAAATCCCACAAAAATCCCTCAGGGAGCCCAAAATCCCCTCAAAATACCCCCAAAATCCCTCAGGGAGCCCAAAATCCCCTCAAAATACCCATAAAAACCCCTCAGGCAGCCCAAAATCCCCTCAAAAGCTCCTCATAATACCCCCAAAATCGCTCAGGGAGCCCAAAATCCCCTCAAAATATCCCCAAAATCCCACAAAAATCCCTCAGGGAGCCCAAAATCCCCTCAAAATACCCCAAAAACCCCTCAGAGAGCCCAAAATCCCCTCAAAATACCCCAAAACCCCCTCAGGGCATCCAAAATCCCCTCAAAAGCTTCACAAAATACCCCCAGAATCCCTCAGAGAGCCCAAAATCCCCTCAAAATACCCCAAAACCCCTTCAGGGAGCCCAAAATCCCCTCAAAAGCTCCTCAAAATACCCCCAAAACCCCCTCGGGGAGCCCAAAATCCCCTCAAAAGCTTCTCAAAATAGCCCAAAAACCCCTCGGGGAGCCCAAAATCCCCTCAAAAGCTTCTCAAAATACCCCAAAAACCCCTCAGGGAGTCCAAAATCCCATCAAAAGCTCCTCAAAATACCCCCAAAAACCCCCAGGGAGCTCAAGTTCCCCTGAAAATACCCCCAGAATGCCTCAGGGAGCCCAAAATCCCCTCAAAAGCTTCTCATAATACCCCAAAAACCCCTCAGGGAGTCCAAAATCCCCTCAAAATATTCCAAAAACCCCTCAGGCAACCCAAAATCCCCTCAAAATAGCCCAAAAATCTCTCAGGGAGCCCAAAATCCCCCCAAAATCCCCTCAAAAGTACCCAAAAACCACTGAGAGAGTCCAAAATCCCCTCAAAATAACCGAAAAATCCCTCAGGGGGCCCAAAATCCCCTCAAAAGCTTCTCAAAATACCCCCAAAAACCCCTCAGGGAGCCCAAAATCCCCTCAAAATACATCCAAAATCCCTCAGGGAGCCCAAAATCCCCTCAAAATACCCGCAAAACCAATCAGGGAGCCCAAAATCCCCTCAAAATACCCTCAAAAGTGCCCAAAAACCACTCAGAGAGTCCAAAATCCCCTGAAAATAACCGAAAAAATCCCTCAGGGGGCCCAAAATCCCCTCAAAAGCTCCTCAAAAGTGCCCAAAAACCCCTCAGGGAGCCCAAAATCCCCTCAAAATACCCCCAAAATCCCCCCAGGGAGCCCAAAATCCCCTCAAAACCTCCTCAAAGGTGCCTAAAAATCCCTCAAGCAGGCCAAAATCGCCTCAAAAGTGCCCAAAACCATTCAGGGAGCCCAAAATCCCCTCAAAATAACCAAAATCCCACAAAAATCCCTCAGGGAGCCCAAAATCCCCTCAAAATACCCCCAAAATCCCTCAGGGAGCCCAAAATCCCCTCAAAATACCCATAAAAACCCCTCAGGCAGCCCAAAATCCCCTCAAAAGCTCCTCATAATACCCCCAAAATCGCTCAGGGAGCCCAAAATCCCCCAAAATATCCCCAAAATCCCACAAAAATCCCTCAGGGAGCCCAAAATCCCCTCAAAATACCCCAAAAACCCCTCAGAGAGCCCAAAATCCCCTCAAAATACCCCAAAACCCCCTCAGGGCATCCAAAATCCCCTCAAAAGCTTCACAAAATACCCCCAGAATCCCTCAGAGAGCCCAAAATCCCCTCAAAATACCCCAAAACCCCTTCAGGGAGCCCAAAATCCCCTCAAAAGCTCCTCAAAATACCCCCAAAACCCCCTCGGGGAGCCCAAAATCCCCTCAAAAGCTTCTCAAAATAGCCCAAAAACCCCTCGGGGAGCCCAAAATCCCCTCAAAAGCTTCTCAAAATACCCCAAAAACCCCTCAGGGAGTCCAAAATCCCATCAAAAGCTCCTCAAAATACCCCCAAAAACCCCCAGGGAGCTCAAGTTCCCCTGAAAATACCCCCAGAATGCCTCAGGGAGCCCAAAATCCCCTCAAAAGCTTCTCATAATACCCCAAAAACCCCTCAGGGAGTCCAAAATCCCCTCAAAATATTCCAAAAACCCCTCAGGCAACCCAAAATCCCCTCAAAATAGCCCAAAAATCTCTCAGGGAGCCCAAAATCCCCCCAAAATCCCCTCAAAAGTACCCAAAAAACCACTGAGAGAGTCCAAAATCCCCTCAAAATAACCGAAAAATCCCTCAGGGGGCCCAAAATCCCCTCAAAAGCTCCTCAAAAGTGCCCAAAAACCCCTCAGGGAGCCCAAAATCCCCTCAAAATACCCCCAAAAACCTCTCAGGGAGCCCAAAATCCCCTCAAAAGCTGCTCAAAATAGCCCAAAAATCCCTCAGGGAGCCCAAAATCCCCTCAAAAGCTTCTCAAAATACCCCCAAAAACCCCTCAGGGAGCCCAAAATCCCCTCAAAATACATCCAAAATCCCTCAGGGAGCCCAAAATCCCCTCAAAAGCTCCTCAAAAGTGCCCAAAAACCCCTCAGGCAGTCCAAAATCCCCTCAAAAGCTGCTCAAAATAGCCCAAAAATCCCTCAGGGAGCCCAAGATCCCCTCAAAATTCCCCCAGAATCCCTCAGAGAGCCCAAAATCCCCTCAAAATACCCCAAAAACCCCTCAGGGAGCCCAAAATCCCCTCAAAAGCTTCTCAAAATACCCCAAAAACCCCTCAGGGAGTCCAAAATCCCATCAAAAGCTCCTCAAAATACCCCCAAAAACCCCAGGGAGCTCAAGTTCCCCTGAAAATACCCCCAGAATGCCTCAGGGAGCCCAAAATCCCCTCAAAAGCTTCTCATAATACCCCAAAAACCCCTCAGGGAGTCCAAAATCCCCTCAAAATATTCCAAAAAACCCCTCAGGCAACCCAAAATCCCCTCAAAATAGCCCAAAAATCTCTCAGGGAGCCCAAAATCCCCCCAAAATCCCCTCAAAAGTACCCAAAAACCACTGAGAGAGTCCAAAATCCCCTCAAAATAACCGAAAAATCCCTCAGGGGGCCCAAAATCCCCGCAAAAGCTCCTCAAAAGTGCCCAAAAACCCCTCAGGGAGCCCAAAATCCCCTCAAAATACCCCCAAAAACCTCTCAGGGAGCCCAAAATCCCCTCAAAAGCTGCTCAAAATAGCCCAAAAATCCCTCAGGGAGCCCAAAATCCCCTCAAAAGCTTCTCAAAATACCCCCAAAAACCCCTCAGGGAGCCCAAAATCCCCTCAAAATACATCCAAAATCCCTCAGGGAGCCCAAAATCCCCTCAAAATACCCGCAAAACCAATCAGGGAGCCCAAAATCCCCTCAAAATACCCTCAAAAGTGCCCAAAAACCACTCAGAGAGTCCAAAATCCCCTGAAAATAACCGAAAAATCCCTCAGGGGGCCCAAAATCCCCTCAAAAGCTCCTCAAAAGTGCCCAAAAACCCCTCAGGGAGCCCAAAATCCCCTCAAAATACCCCCAAAATCCCCCCAGGGAGCCCAAAATCCCCTCAAAACCTCCTCAAAGGTGCCTAAAAATCCCTCAAGCAGGCCAAAATCGCCTCAAAAGTGCCCAAAACCATTCAGGGAGCCCAAAATCCCCTCAAAATACCCCCAAAATCCCACAAAAATCCCTCAGGGAGCCCAAAATCCCCTCAAAATACCCCCAAAATCCCTCAGGGAGCCCAAAATCCCCTCAAAATACCCATAAAAACCCCTCAGGCAGCCCAAAATCCCCTCAAAAGCTCCTCATAATACCCCCAAAATCGCTCAGGGAGCCCAAAATCCCCTCAAAATATCCCCAAAATCCCACAAAAATCCCTCAGGGAGCCCAAAATCCCCTCAAAATACCCCAAAAACCCCTCAGAGAGCCCAAAATCCCCTCAAAATACCCCAAAACCCCCTCAGGGCATCCAAAATCCCCTCAAAAGCTTCACAAAATACCCCCAGAATCCCTCAGAGAGCCCAAAATCCCCTCAAAATACCCCAAAACCCCTTCAGGGAGCCCAAAATCCCCTCAAAAGCTCCTCAAAATACCCCCAAAACCCCATCGGGGAGCCCAAAATCCCCTCAAAAGCTTCTCAAAATAGCCCAAAAACCCCTCGGGGAGCCCAAAATCCCCTCAAAAGCTTCTCAAAATACCCCAAAAACCCCTCAGGGAGTCCAAAATCCCATCAAAAGCTCCTCAAAATACCCCCAAAAACCCCCAGGGAGCTCAAGTTCCCCTGAAAATACCCCCAGAATGCCTCAGGGAGCCCAAAATCCCCTCAAAAGCTTCTCATAATACCCCAAAAACCCCTCAGGGAGTCCAAAATCCCCTCAAAATATTCCAAAAACCCCTCAGGCAACCCAAAATCCCCTCAAAATAGCCCAAAAATCTCTCAGGGAGCCCAAAATCCCCCCAAAATCCCCTCAAAAGTACCCAAAAACCACTGAGAGAGTCCAAAATCCCCTCAAAATAACCGAAAAATCCCTCAGGGGGCCCAAAATCCCCTCAAAAGCTCCTCAAAAGTGCCCAAAAACCCCTCAGGGAGCCCAAAATCCCCTCAAAATACCCCCAAAAACCTCTCAGGGAGCCCAAAATCCCCTCAAAAGCTGCTCAAAATAGCCCAAAAATCCCTCAGGGAGCCCAAAATCCCCTCAAAAGCTTCTCAAAATACCCCCAAAAACCCCTCAGGGAGCCCAAAATCCCCTCAAAATACATCCAAAATCCCTCAGGGAGCCCAAAATCCCCTCAAAAGCTCCTCAAAAGTGCCCAAAAACCCCTCAGGCAGTCCAAAATCCCCTCAAAAGCTGCTCAAAATAGCCCAAAAATCCCTCAGGGAGCCCAAGATCCCCTCAAAATTCCCCCAGAATCCCTCAGAGAGCCCAAAATCCCCTCAAAATACCCCAAAAACCCCTCAGGGAGCCCAAAATCCCCTCAAAAGCTTCTCAAAATACCCCCAAAAACCCCCGGGGAGCTCAACATCCCCTGAAAATACCCCCAGAATGCCTCAGGGAGCCCAAAATCCCCTCAAAAGCTTTTCATAATACCCCAAAAACCCCTCAGGGAGTCCAAAATCCCATCAAAACAGCCCAAAAATCACTCAGGCAGCCGAAAATCCCCTCAAAATAGCCCAAAAATCACTCAGGGAGCCCAAAATCCCCCCAAAATCCCCTCAAAAGTACCCAAAAACCACTCAGAGAGTCCAAAATCCCCTCAAAATAACCGAAAAATCCCTCAGGGGGCCCAAAATCCCCTCAAAAGCTCCTCAATGTGCCCAAAAATCCCTCAGGGAGCGTAAAATATGCTCAAAATACCCCCAAAAACCCCCTCTGGGAGCCCAAAAACCCCTCAAAATACCCCCAGAATCCCTCAGGGAGCCCAAAATCCCCTCAAAATAACCGAAAAATCCCTCAGGGGGCCCAAAATCCCCTCAAAAGCTCCTCAAAAGTGCCCAAAAACCCCTCAGGCAGTCCAAAATCCCCTCAAAAGCTGCTCAAAATAGCCCAAAAATCCCTCAGGGAGCCCAAAATCCCCTCAAAATTCCCCAGAATCCCTCAGAGAGCCCAAAATCCCATCAAAATACCCCAAAAACCCCTCAGGGAGCCCAAAATCCCCTCAAAAGCTTCTCAAAATACCCCCAAAAACCCCCGGGGAGCTCAACATCCCCTGAAAATACCCCCAGAATGCCTCAGGGAGCCCAAAATCCCCTCAAAAGCTTTTCATAATACCCCAAAAACCCCTCAGGGAGTCCAAAATCCCATCAAAACAGCCCAAAAATCACTCAGGCAGCCCAAAATCCCCTCAAAATAGCCCAAAAATCACTCAGGCAGCCCAAAATCCTGCCAAAATCCCCTCAAAATACTACCAAAAATCCCGCAGGGAGCCCAAAATCCCCTCAAAATACCACCAAAAACCCCTCAGGCAACCCAAAATCCCCTCAAAATAGCCCAAAAATCTCTCAGGGAGCCCAAAATCCCATCAAAAGTGCCCAAAACCACTCACGGAGCCCAAAATCCCCCCAAAATACCCTCAAAAGTGCCCAAAAACCACTCAGAGAGTCCAAAATCCCCTCAAAATAACCGAAAAATCCCTCAGGGGACCCAAAATCCCCTCAAAAGCTCCTCAAAAGTGCCCAAAAACCCCTCAGGGAGCCCAAAATCCCCTCAAAATACCCCCAAAAACCTCTCAGGGAGCCCAAAATCCCCTCAAAAGCTCCTCATAATACCCCCAAAATCCCTCAGGGAGTCCAAAATCCCCTCAAAATACCCCCAAAATCCCACAAAAATCCCTCAGGGAGCCCAAAATCCCCTCAAAATACCCCCAAAATCCCTCAGGGTGCCCAAAATCCCCTCAAAATACCCCTAAAACCCCCTCAGGCAGCCCAAAATCCCCTCAAAAGCTCCTCATACTACCCCCAAAATCCCTCAGGGAGTCCAAAATCCCCTCAAAATACCCCCAAAATCCCACAAAAATCCCTCAGGGAGCCCAAAATCCCCTCAAAATACCCCGAAAACCCCTCAGAGAGCCCAAAATCCCCTCAAAAGCTTCTCAAAATACCCCAAAAACCCCTCAGGGAGTCCAAAATCCCATCAAAAGCTCCTCAAAATACCCCCAAAAACCCCCAGGGAGCTCAAGTTCCCCTGAAAATACCCCCAGAATGCCTCAGGGAGCCCAAAATCCCCTCAAAAGCTTCTCATAATACCCCAAAAACCCCTCAGGGAGTCCAAAATCCCCTCAAAATATTCCAAAAATCCCTCAGGCAACCCAAAATCCCCTCAAAATAGCCCAAAAATCTCTCAGGGAGCCCAAAATCCCCCCAAAATCCCCTCAAAAGTACCCAAAAACCACTGAGAGAGTCCAAAATCCCCTCAAAATAACCGAAAAATCCCTCAGGGGGCCCAAAATCCCCTCAAAAGCTCCTCAATGTGCCCAAAAATCCCTCAGGGAGCGTAAAATATGCTCAAAATACCCCCAAAAACCCCCTCTGGGAGCCCAAAAACCCCTCAAAATACCCCCAGAATCCCTCAGGGAGCCCAAAATCCCCTCAAAATACCCCCAGAATCCCTCAGGGAGCCCAAAATCCCCACAAAATAGCCCAAAAATCTCTCAGGGAGCCCAAAATCCAATCAAAATAACCCAAAATCCCAAAAAAATCCCCTCAGGGAGCTTAAAATCCCCTCAAAATACACCAGAATCCCTCAGGGAGCCCAAAAGCCCCTCAAAAGCTTCTCAAAATACCCCAAAAACCCCTCAGGGAGTCCAAAATCCCATCAAAACTGCCCAAAAATCACTCAGGCAGCCCAAAATCCTGCCAAAATCCCCTCAAAATACTACCAAAAATCCCGCAGGGAGCCCAAAATCCCCTCAAAATACCACCAAAAACCCCTCAGGCAACCCAAAATCCCCTCAAAATAGCCCAAAAATCTCTCAGGGAGCCCAAAATCCCATCAAAAGTGCCCAAAACCACTCACGGAGCCCAAAATCCCCCCAAAATACCCTCAAAAGTGCCCAAAAACCACTCAGAGAGTCCAAAATCCCCTCAAAATAACCGAAAAATCCCTCAGGGGACCCAAAATCCCCTCAAAAGCTCCTCAAAAGTGCCCAAAAACCCCTCAGGGAGCCCAAAATCCCCTCAAAATACCCCCAAAAACCTCTCAGGGAGCCCAAAATCCCCTCAAAAGCTGCTCAAAATAGCCCAAAAATCCCTCAGGGAGCCCAAAATCCCCTCAAAAGCTTCTCAAAATACCCCCAAAAACCCCTCAGGGAGCCCAAAATCCCCTCAAAATACATCCAAAATCCCTCAGGGAGCCCAAAATCCCCTCAAAATACCCGCAAAATCAATCAGGGAGCCCAAAATCCCCTCAAAATACCCTCAAAAGTGCCCAAAAACCACTCAGAGAGTCCAAAATCCCCTCAAAATAATCCAAAATCCCACAAAAATCCCTCAGGGAGCGTAAAATATGCTCAAAATACCCCCTAACACCCCCTCAGGGAGCCCAAAATCCCCTCAAAATACCCCCAGAATCCCTCAGGGAGCCCAAAATCCCCTCAAAATCCCCTCAAAATACCCCTCAGAGAGCCCAACATCCCCTCAAAAGCTTCTCAAAAGAGCCCAGAAATCCCTCAGGGAGCCCAAAATCCCCTCAAAAGCTCCTCAAAATACCCCCAAAAACCCCTCAGGGAGCCCAAAATCCCCTCAAAATACCTCCAAAATCCCTCAGGGAGCCCAAAATCCCCGCAAAATACCCGCAAAATCCCCTCAGGGAGCCCAAAATCCCCTCAAAACCTCCTCAAAGGTGCCTAAAAATCCCTCAAGCAGGCCAAAATCGCCTCTAAAGTGTCCAAAACCATTCAGGGAACCCAAAATCCCCTCAAAATACCATCAAAATCCCCCAGGCAACCCAAAATCCCCTCAAAATAGCCCAAAAATCTCTCACGGAGCCCAAAATCCCATCAAAAGTGCCCAAAACCACTCACGGAGCCCAAAATCCTCCCAAAATACCCTCAAAAGTGCCCAAAAACCACTCAGAGAGTCCAAAATCCCCTCAAAATAACCGAAAAATCCCTCAGGGGGCCCAAAATCCCCTCAAAAGCTTCTCAAAATACCACCAAAAATCCCTCAGGGAGCCCAAAATCCCCTCAAAATACCACCAAAAATCCCTCAGGGAGTCCAAAATCCCCTCAAAGTGCCCAAAACCCCTCACAGAGCCCAAAATCCCCTCAAAATACCCCCAAAAACCCCTCAGGGAGCCCAAAATCCCCTCAAAACCTCCTCAAAGGTGCCCAAAAATCCCTCAAGCAGGCCAAAATCGCCTCAAAAGTGCCCAAAACCATTCAGGGAGCCCGAAATCCCCTCAAAATAACCAAAATCCCTCAGGGAGCCCAAAATCCCCTCAAAATACCCCCAAAAACCCCTCAGGGAGCCCAAAATCCCCTCAAAACCTCCTCAAAGGTGCCCAAAAATCCCTCAAGCAGGCCAAAATCGCCTCAAAAGTGCCCAAAACCATTCAGGGAGCCCGAAATCCCCTCAAAATAACCAAAATCCCTCAGGGAGCCCAAAATCCCCTCAAAATACCCCCAAAAACCCCTCAGGGAGCCCAAAATCCCCTCAAAATACCCCAAAATCCCACAAAAATCCCTCAGGGAGCCCAAAATCCCCTCAAAATAGCCCAAAAATCACCTCAGGGAGCCCAAAATCCTGTCAAAAGCTCCTCAAAATACCCCCAAAATCCCTCAGGGAGCCCAAAATCCCCTCAGGGAGCCCAAAATCCCCTCAAAATATCCCAAAATCCCCCAGGGAGCCCAAAATCCCCTCAAAATACCCCCAAAAACCCCTCAGGGAGCCCCAAATCCCCTCAAAATACCCCAAAATCCCACAAAAATCCCTCAGGGAGCCCAAAATCCCCTCAAAATAGCCCAAAAATCACCTCAGGGAGCCCGAAATCCTGTCAAAAGCTTCTCAAAATACCCCCAAAATCCCTCAGGGAGCCCAAAATCCCCTCAGGGAGCCCAAAATCCCCTCAAAATATCCCAAAATCCCCCAGGGAGCCCAAAATCCCCTCAAAATACCCCAAAATCCCACAAAAATCCCTCAGGGAGCCCAAAATCCCCTCAAAATAGCCCAAAAATCACCTCAGGGAGCCCAAAATCCTGTCAAAAGCTCCTCAAAATACCCCCAAAATCCCTCAGGGAGCCCAAAATCCCCTCAGGGAGCCCAAAATCCCCTCAAAATATCCCAAAATCCCCCAGGGAGCCCAAAATCCCCTCAAAATACCCCCAAAAACCCCTCAGGGAGCCCAAAATCCCCTCAAAATACCCCAAAATCCCACAAAAATCCCTCAGGGAGCCAAAAATCCCATCAAAATAGCCCAAAAATCACCTCAGGGAGCCCAAAATCCTGTCAAAAGCTCCTCAAAATACCCCCAAAATCCCTCAGGGAGCCCAAAATCCCCTCAGGGAGCCCAAAATCCCCTCAAAATATCCCAAAATCCCCCAGGGAGCCCAAAATCCCCTCAAAATAGCCCAAAAATCCCCTCAGGGTGCCCAAAATCCCCTCAAAATACCCCTAAAAACCCCTCAGGCAGCCCAAAATCCCCTCAAAAGCTCCTCATAATACCCCCAAAATCCCTCAGGGAGTCCAAAATCCCCTCAAAATACCCCCAAAATCCCACAAAAATCCCTCAGGGAGCCCAAAATCCCCTCAAAATACCCCGAAAACCCCTCAGAGAGCCCAAAATCCCCTCAAAAGCTTCTCAAAATACCCCAAAAACCCCTCAGGGAGTCCAAAATCCCCTCAAAATATTCCAAAAACCCCTCAGGCAACCCAAAATCCCCTCAAAATAACCGAAAAAATCCCTCAGGGGGCCCAAAATCCCCTCAAAAGCTCCTCAATGTGCCCAAAAATCCCTCAGGGAGCGTAAAATATGCTCAAAATACCCCCAAAAACCCCATCTGGGAGCCCAAAACCTCCTCAAAATACCCCCAGAATCCCTCAGGGAGCCCAAAATCCCCTCAAAATACCCCCAGAATCCCTCAGGGAGCCCAAAATCCCCACAAAATAGCCCAAAAATCTCTCAGGGAGCCCAAAATCCAATCAAAATAACCCAAAATCCCAAAAAAATCCCCTCAGGGAGCTTAAAATCCCCTCAAAATACACCAGAATCCCTCAGGGAGCCCAAAAGCCCCTCAAAAGCTTCTCAAAATACCCCAAAAACCCCTCAGGGAGTCCAAAATCCCATCAAAACTGCCCAAAAATCACTCAGGCAGCCCAAAATCCTGCCAAAATCCCCTCAAAATACTACCAAAAATCCCGCAGGGAGCCCAAAATCCCCTCAAAATACCACCAAAAACCCCTCAGGCAACCCAAAATCCCCTCAAAATAGCCCAAAAATCTCTCAGGGAGCCCAAAATCCCATCAAAAGTGCCCAAAACCACTCACGGAGCCCAAAATCCCCCCAAAATACCCTCAAAAGTACCCAAAAACCACTCAGAGAGTCCAAAATCCCCTCAAAATAACCGAAAAATCCCTCAGGGGGCCCCAAATCCCCTCAAAAGCTCCTCAAAAGTGCCCAAAAACCCCTCAGGGAGCCCAAAATCCCCTCAAAATACCCCCAAAAACCTCTCAGGGAGCCCAAAATCCCCTCAAAAGCTGCTCAAAATAGCCCAAAAATCCCTCAGGGAGCCCAAAATCCCCTCAAAAGCTTCTCAAAATACCCCCAAAAACCCCTCAGGGAGCCCAAAATCCCCTCAAAATACATCCAAAATCCCTCAGGGAGCCCAAAATCCCCTCAAAATACCCGCAAAATCAATCAGGGAGCCCAAAATCCCCACAAAATACCCTCAAAAGTGCCCAAAAACCACTCAGAGAGTCCAAAATCCCCTGAAAATAACCGAAAAATCCCTCAGGGGGCCCAAAATCCCCTCAAAAGCTCCTCAAAAGTGCCCAAAAACCCCTCAGGGAGCCCAAAATCCCCTCAAAATACCCCCAAAATCCCCTCAGGGAGCCCAAAATCCCCTCAAAACCTCCTCAAAGGTGCCTAAAAATCCCTCAAGCAGGCCAAAATCGCCTCAAAAGTGCCCAAAACCATTCAGGGAGCCCAAAATCGCCTCAAAATAACCCAAAATCCCACAAAAATCCCTCAGGGAGCCCAAAATCCCCTCAAAATACCCCCAATATCCCTCAGGGTGCCCAAAATCCCCTCAAAATACCCCTAAAAACCCCTCAGGCAGCCCAAAATCCCCTCAAAAGCTCCTCATAATACCCCCAAAATCCCTCAGGGAGTCCAAAATCCCCTCAAAATACCCCCAAAATCCCACAAAAATCCCTCAGGGAGCCCAAAATCCCCTCAAAATACCCCCAAAATCTCTCAGGGTGCCCAAAATCCCCTCAAAATACCCCTAAAACCCCCTCAGGCAGCCCAAAATCCCCTCAAAAGCTCCTCATAATACCCCCAAAATCCCTCAGGGAGTCCAAAATCCCCTCAAAATACCCCCAAAATCCCACAAAAATCCCTCAGGGAGCCCAAAATCCCCTCAAAATACCCCGAAAACGCCTCAGAGAGCCCAAAATCCCCTCAAAAGCTTCTCAAAATACCCCAAAAACCCCTCAGGGAGTCCAAAATCCCCTCAAAATATTCCAAAAACCCCTCAGGCAACCCAAAATCCCCTCAAAATAGCCCAAAAATCTCTCAGGGAGCCCAAAATCCCCCCCAAAATACCCTCAAAAGTACCCAAAAACCACTGAGAGAGTCCAAAATCCCCTCAAAATAACCGAAAAATCCCTCAGGGGGCCCAAAATCCCCTCAAAAGCTCCTCAATGTGCCCAAAAATCCCTCAGGGAGCGTAAAATATGCTCAAAATACCCCCAAAAACCCCCTCTGGGAGCCCAAAACCTCCTCAAAATACCCCCAGAATCCCTCAGGAAGCCCAAAATCCCCTCAAAATAACCCCAGAATCCCTCAGGGGGCCCAAAATCCCCACAAAATAGCCCAAAAATCTCTCAGGGAGCCCAAAATCCAATCAAAATAACCCAAAATCCCAAAAAAATCCCCTCAGGGAGCTTAAAATCCCCTCAAAATACACCAGAATCCCTCAGGGAGCCCAAAATCCCCTCAAAAGCTTCTCAAAATACCCCAAAAACCCCTCAGGGAGCCCAAAATCCCATCAAAAGTGCCCAAAACCACTCACGGAGCCCAAAATCCCCCCCAAATACCCTCAAAAGTGCCCAAAAACCACTCAGAGAGCCCAAAACCCCCTCAAAATAACCGAAAAATCCCTCAGGGGGCCCAAAATCCCCTCAAAAGCTCCTCAAAAGTGCCCAAAAACCCCTCAGGGAGACCAAAATCCCCTCAAAAGCTTCTCAAAATAGCCCAAAAATCCCTCAGGGAGCCCAAAATCCCCTCAAAGTGCCCAAAACCCCTCACAGAGCCCAAAATCCCCATAAAATACCCCAAAAACCCCTCATGGAGCCCAAAATCCTCTCAAAAGCTTCTCAAAAAAGCCCAAAAATCCCTCGGGGAGCCCAAAATCCCCTCAAAATCTCCTCAAAATCCCCCCCAAAACCCCTCAGGGAGCCCAAAATCCCCTCAAAATACCCCCAGAATCCCTCAGGGAGCCCCAAATCCCCTCAAAATACCCCCAAAATCAATCAGGGAGCCCAAAATCCCCTCAAAATACCACCAAAACCCTCAGGGGGTCCAAAATCCCATCAAAAGCTTCTCAAAATACCCCAAAAACCCCTCAGGGAAACCAAAATTCCCTCGAAATACCCCCAAAATCAATCAGAGAGCCCAAAATCCCCCCAAAATACCCTCAAAATACCCCCAAAAACCACTCAGAGAGTCCAAAATCCCCTCAAAATAATCCAAAATCCCACAAAAATCCCTCAGGGAGCGTAAAATATGCTCAAAATACCCCCTAACACCCCCTCAGGGAGCCCAAAATCCCCTCAAAATACCCCCAGAATCCCTCAGGGAGCCCAAAATCCCCTCAAAATCCCCTCAAAATACCCCTCAGAGAGCCCAACATCCCCTCAAAAGCTTCTCAAAAGAGCCCAGAAATCCCTCAGGGAGCCCAAAATCCCCTCAAAAGCTCCTCAAAATACCCCCAAAAACCCCTCAGGGAGCCCAAAATCCCCTCAAAATACCTCCAAAATCCCCCAGGCAACCCAAAATCCCCTCAAAATAGCCCAAAAATCTCTCACGGAGCCCAAAATCCCATCAAAAGTGCCCAAAACCACTCACGGAGCCCAAAATCCTCCCAAAATACCCTCAAAAGTGCCCAAAAACCACTCAGAGAGTCCAAAATCCCCTCAAAATAACCGAAAAATCCCTCAGGGGGCCCAAAATCCCCTCAAAAGCTTCTCAAAATACCACCAAAAATCCCTCAGGGAGCCCAAAATCCCCTCAAAATACCACCAAAAATCCCTCAGGGAGTCCAAAATCCCCTCAAAGTGCCCAAAACCCCTCACAGAGCCCAAAATCCCCTCAAAATACCCCCAAAAACCCCTCAGGGAGCCCAAAATCCCCTCAAAACCTCCTCAAAGGTGCCCAAAAATCCCTCAAGCAGGCCAAAATCGCCTCAAAAGTGCCCAAAACCATTCAGGGAGCCCGAAATCCCCTCAAAATAACCAAAATCCCTCAGGGAGCCCAAAATCCCCTCAAAATACCCCCAAAAACCCCTCAGGGAGCCCAAAATCCCCTCAAAATACCCCAAAATCCCACAAAAATCCCTCAGGGAGCCCAAAATCCCCTCAAAATAGCCCAAAAATCACCTCAGGGAGCCCAAAATCCTGTCAAAAGCTCCTCAAAATACCCCCAAAATCCCTCAGGGAGCCCAAAATCCCCTCAGGGAGCCCAAAATCCCCTCAAAATATCCCAAAATCCCCCAGGGAGCCCAAAATCCCCTCAAAATACCCCCAAAAACCCCTCAGGGAGCCCAAAATCCCCTCAAAATACCCCAAAATCCCACAAAAATCCCTCAGGGAGCCCAAAATCCCCTCAAAATAGCCCAAAAATCACCTCAGGGAGCCCAAAATCCTGTCAAAAGCTCCTCAAAATACCCCCAAAATCCCTCAGGGAGCCCAAAATCCCCTCAGGGAGCCCAAAATCCCCTCAAAATATCCCAAAATCCCCCAGGGAGCCCAAAATCCCCTCAAAATACCCCCAAAAACCCCTCAGGGAGCCCAAAATCCCCTCAAAATACCCCAAAATCCCACAAAAATCCCTCAGGGAGCCAAAAATCCCATCAAAATAGCCCAAAAATCACCTCAGGGAGCCCAAAATCCTGTCAAAAGCTCCTCAAAATACCCCCAAAATCCCTCAGGGAGCCCAAAATCCCCTCAGGGAGCCCAAAATCCCCTCAAAATATCCCAAAATCCCCCAGGGAGCCCAAAATCCCCTCAAAATAGCCCAAAAATCCCCTCAGGGTGCCCAAAATCCCCTCAAAATACCCCTAAAACCCCCTCAGGCAGCCCAAAATCCCCTCAAAAGCTCCTCATAATACCCCCAAAATCCCTCAGGGAGTCCAAAATCCCCTCAAAATACCCCCAAAATCCCACAAAAATCCCTCAGGGAGCCCAAAATCCCCTCAAAATACCCCGAAAACCCCTCAGAGAGCCCAAAATCCCCTCAAAAGCTTCTCAAAATACCCCAAAAACCCCTCAGGGAGTCCAAAATCCCCTCAAAATATTCCAAAAACCCCTCAGGCAACCCAAAATCCCCTCAAAATAGCCCAAAAATCTCTCAGGGAGCCCAAAATCCCCCCAAAATACCCTCAAAAGTACCCAAAAACCACTGAGAGAGTCCAAAATCCCCTCAAAATAACCGAAAAATCCCTCAGGGGGCCCAAAATCCCCTCAAAAGCTCCTCAATGTGCCCAAAAATCCCTCAGGGAGCGTAAAATATGCTCAAAATACCCCCAAAAACCCCCTCTGGGAGCCCAAAACCTCCTCAAAATACCCCCAGAATCCCTCAGGAAGCCCAAAATCCCCTCAAAATAACCCCAGAATCCCTCAGGGGGCCCAAAATCCCCACAAAATAGCCCAAAAATCTCTCAGGGAGCCCAAAATCCAATCAAAATAACCCAAAATCCCAAAAAAATCCCCTCAGGGAGCTTAAAATCCCCTCAAAATACACCAGAATCCCTCAGGGAGCCCAAAATCCCCTCAAAAGCTTCTCAAAATACCCCAAAAACCCCTCAGGGAGTCCAAAATCCCATCAAAACTGCCCAAAAATCACTCAGGCAGCCCAAAATCCTGCCAAAATCCCCTCAAAATACTACCAAAAATCCCGCAGGGAGCCCAAAATCCCCTCAAAATACCACCAAAAACCCCTCAGGCAACCCAAAATCCCCTCAAAATAGCCCAAAAATCTCTCAGGGAGCCCAAAATCCCATCAAAAGTGCCCAAAACCACTCACGGAGCCCAAAATCCCCCCCAAATACCCTCAAAAGTGCCCAAAAACCACTCAGAGAGCCCAAAACCCCCTCAAAATAACCGAAAAATCCCTCAGGGGGCCCAAAATCCCCTCAAAAGCTCCTCAAAAGTGCCCAAAAACCCCTCAGGGAGACCAAAATCCCCTCAAAAGCTTCTCAAAATAGCCCAAAAATCCCTCAGGGAGCCCAAAATCCCCTCAAAGTGCCCAAAACCCCTCACAGAGCCCAAAATCCCCATAAAATACCCCAAAAACCCCTCATGGAGCCCAAAATCCTCTCAAAAGCTTCTCAAAAAAGCCCAAAAATCCCTCGGGGAGCCCAAAATCCCCTCAAAATCTCCTCAAAATCCCCCCCAAAACCCCTCAGGGAGCCCAAAATCCCCTCAAAATACCCCCAGAATCCCTCAGGGAGCCCCAAATCCCCTCAAAATACCCCCAAAATCAATCAGGGAGCCCAAAATCCCCTCAAAATACCACCAAAACCCTCAGGGGGTCCAAAATCCCATCAAAAGCTTCTCAAAATACCCCAAAAACCCCTCAGGGAAACCAAAATTCCCTCGAAATACCCCCAAAATCAATCAGAGAGCCCAAAATCCCCCCAAAATACCCTCAAAATACCCCCAAAAAACCACTCAGAGAGTCCAAAATCCCCTCAAAATAATCCAAAATCCCACAAAAATCCCTCAGGGAGCGTAAAATATGCTCA
Organism: Passer domesticus; assembly: GCF_036417665.1. NCBI lineage: Eukaryota > Metazoa > Chordata > Aves > Passeriformes > Passeridae > Passer > Passer domesticus. The sequence goes on along the minus strand of NW_026989942.1, from coordinate 24,709 downwards.
AAATACCCCCTAACACCCCCTCAGGGAGCCCAAAATCCCCTCAAAATACCCCCAGAATCCCTCAGGGAGCCCAAAATCCCCTCAAAATCCCCTCAAAATACCCCTCAGAGAGCCCAACATCCCCTCAAAAGCTTCTCAAAAGAGCCCAGAAATCCCTCAGGGAGCCCAAAATCCCCTCAAAAGCTCCTCAAAATACCCCCAAAAACCCCTCAGGGAGCCCAAAATCCCCTCAAAATACCTCCAAAATCCCCCAGGCAACCCAAAATCCCCTCAAAATAGCCCAAAAATCTCTCACGGAGCCCAAAATCCCATCAAAAGTGCCCAAAACCACTCACGGAGCCCAAAATCCTCCCAAAATACCCTCAAAAGTGCCCAAAAACCACTCAGAGAGTCCAAAATCCCCTCAAAATAACCGAAAAATCCCTCAGGGGGCCCAAAATCCCCTCAAAAGCTTCTCAAAATACCACCAAAAATCCCTCAGGGAGCCCAAAATCCCCTCAAAATACCACCAAAAATCCCTCAGGGAGTCCAAAATCCCCTCAAAGTGCCCAAAACCCCTCACAGAGCCCAAAATCCCCTCAAAATACCCCCAAAAACCCCTCAGGGAGCCCAAAATCCCCTCAAAACCTCCTCAAAGGTGCCCAAAAATCCCTCAAGCAGGCCAAAATCGCCTCAAAAGTGCCCAAAACCATTCAGGGAGCCCGAAATCCCCTCAAAATAACCAAAATCCCTCAGGGAGCCCAAAATCCCCTCAAAATACCCCCAAAAACCCCTCAGGGAGCCCAAAATCCCCTCAAAATACCCCAAAATCCCACAAAAATCCCTCAGGGAGCCCAAAATCCCCTCAAAATAGCCCAAAAATCACCTCAGGGAGCCCAAAATCCTGTCAAAAGCTCCTCAAAATACCCCCAAAATCCCTCAGGGAGCCCAAAATCCCCTCAGGGAGCCCAAAATCCCCTCAAAATATCCCAAAATCCCCCAGGGAGCCCAAAATCCCCTCAAAATACCCCCAAAAACCCCTCAGGGAGCCCAAAATCCCCTCAGGGAGCCCAAAATCCCCTCAAAATATCCCAAAATCCCCCAGGGAGCCCAAAATCCCCTCAAAATACCCCCAAAAACCCCTCAGGGAGCCCAAAATCCCCTCAAAATACCCCAAAATCCCACAAAAATCCCTCAGGGAGCCCAAAATCCCCTCAAAATAGCCCAAAAATCACCTCAGGGAGCCCAAAATCCTGTCAAAAGCTTCTCAAAATACCCCCAAAATCCCTCAGGGAGCCCAAAATCCCCTCAGGGAGCCCAAAATCCCCTCAAAATATCCCAAAATCCCCCAGGGAGCCCAAAATCCCCTCAAAATACCCCAAAATCCCACAAAAATCCCTCAGGGAGCCCAAAATCCCCTCAAAATAGCCCAAAAATCACCTCAGGGAGCCCAAAATCCTGTCAAAAGCTCCTCAAAATACCCCCAAAATCCCTCAGGGAGCCCAAAATCCCCTCAGGGAGCCCAAAATCCCCTCAAAATATCCCAAAATCCCCCAGGGAGCCCAAAATCCCCTCAAAATACCCCCAAAAACCCCTCAGGGAGCCCAAAATCCCCTCAAAATACCCCAAAATCCCACAAAAATCCCTCAGGGAGCCAAAAATCCCATCAAAATAGCCCAAAAATCACCTCAGGGAGCCCAAAATCCTGTCAAAAGCTCCTCAAAATACCCCCAAAATCCCTCAGGGAGCCCAAAATCCCCTCAGGGAGCCCAAAATCCCCTCAAAATATCCCAAAATCCCCCAGGGAGCCCAAAATCCCCTCAAAATAGCCCAAAAATCCCCTCAGGGTGCCCAAAATCCCCTCAAAATACCCCTAAAAACCCCTCAGGCAGCCCAAAATCCCCTCAAAAGCTCCTCATAATACCCCCAAAATCCCTCAGGGAGTCCAAAATCCCCTCAAAATACCCCCAAAATCCCACAAAAATCCCTCAGGGAGCCCAAAATCCCCTCAAAATACCCCCAAAATCTCTCAGGGTGCCCAAAATCCCCTCAAAATACCCCTAAAACCCCCTCAGGCAGCCCAAAATCCCCTCAAAAGCTCCTCATAATACCCCCAAAATCCCTCAGGGAGTCCAAAATCCCCTCAAAATACCCCCAAAATCCCACAAAAATCCCTCAGGGAGCCCAAAATCCCCTCAAAATATTCCAAAAACCCCTCAGGCAACCCAAAATCCCCTCAAAATAACCGAAAAATCCCTCAGGGGGCCCAAAATCCCCTCAAAAGCTCCTCAATGTGCCCAAAAATCCCTCAGGGAGCGTAAAATATGCTCAAAATACCCCCAAAAACCCCCTCTGGAGCCCAAAACCTCCTCAAAATACCCCCAGAATCCCTCAGGAAGCCCAAAATCCCCTCAAAATAACCCCAGAATCCCTCAGGGGGCCCAAAATCCCCACAAAATAGCCCAAAAATCTCTCAGGGAGCCCAAAATCCAATCAAAATAACCCAAAATCCCAAAAAAATCCCCTCAGGGAGCTTAAAATCCCCTCAAAATACACCAGAATCCCTCAGGGAGCCCAAAATCCCCTCAAAAGCTTCTCAAAATACCCCAAAAACCCCTCAGGGAGTCCAAAATCCCATCAAACTGCCCAAAAATCACTCAGGCAGCCCAAAATCCTGCCAAAATCCCCTCAAAATACTACCAAAAATCCCGCAGGGAGCCCAAAATCCCCTCAAAATACCACCAAAAACCCCTCAGGCAACCCAAAATCCCCTCAAAATAGCCCAAAAATCTCTCAGGGAGCCCAAAATCCCATCAAAAGTGCCCAAAACCACTCACGGAGCCCAAAATCCCCCCCAAATACCCTCAAAAGTGCCCAAAAACCACTCAGAGAGCCCAAAACCCCCTCAAAATAACCGAAAAATCCCTCAGGGGGCCCAAAATCCCCTCAAAAGCTCCTCAAAAGTGCCCAAAAACCCCTCAGGGAGACCAAAATCCCCTCAAAAGCTTCTCAAAATAGCCCAAAAATCCCTCAGGGAGCCCAAAATCCCCTCAAAGTGCCCAAAACCCCTCACAGAGCCCAAAATCCCCATAAAATACCCCAAAAACCCCTCATGGAGCCCAAAATCCTCTCAAAAGCTTCTCAAAAAAGCCCAAAAATCCCTCGGGGAGCCCAAAATCCCCTCAAAATCTCCTCAAAATCCCCCCCAAAACCCCTCAGGGAGCCCAAAATCCCCTCAAAATACCCCCAGAATCCCTCAGGGAGCCCCAAATCCCCTCAAAATACCCCCAAAATCAATCAGGGAGCCCAAAATCCCCTCAAAATACCACCAAAACCCTCAGGGGGTCCAAAATCCCATCAAAAGCTTCTCAAAATACCCCAAAAACCCCTCAGGGAAACCAAAATTCCTCGAAATACCCCCAAAATCAATCAGAGAGCCCAAAATCCCCCCAAAATACCCTCAAAATACCCCCAAAAACCACTCAGAGAGTCCAAAATCCCCTCAAAATAATCCAAAATCCCACAAAAATCCCTCAGGGAGCGTAAAATATGCTCAAAATACCCCCTAACACCCCCTCAGGGAGCCCAAAATCCCCTCAAAATACCCCCAGAATCCCTCAGGGAGCCCAAAATCCCCTCAAAATCCCCTCAAAATACCCCTCAGAGAGCCCAACATCCCCTCAAAAGCTTCTCAAAAGAGCCCAGAAATCCCTCAGGGAGCCCAAAATCCCCTCAAAAGCTCCTCAAAATACCCCCAAAAACCCCTCAGGGAGCCCAAAATCCCCTCAAAATACCTCCAAAATCCCCCAGGCAACCCAAAATCCCCTCAAAATAGCCCAAAAATCTCTCACGGAGCCCAAAATCCCATCAAAAGTGCCCAAAACCACTCACGGAGCCCAAAATCCTCCCAAAATACCCTCAAAAGTGCCCAAAAACCACTCAGAGAGTCCAAAATCCCCTCAAAATAACCGAAAAAATCCCTCAGGGGGCCCAAAATCCCCTCAAAAGCTTCTCAAAATACCACCAAAAATCCCTCAGGGAGCCCAAAATCCCCTCAAAATACCACCAAAAATCCCTCAGGGAGTCCAAAATCCCCTCAAAGTGCCCAAAACCCCTCACAGAGCCCAAAATCCCCCTCAAAATACCCCCAAAAACCCCTCAGGGAGCCCAAAATCCCCTCAAAACCTCCTCAAAGGTGCCCAAAAATCCCTCAAGCAGGCCAAAATCGCCTCAAAAGTGCCCAAAACCATTCAGGGAGCCCGAAATCCCCTCAAAATAACCAAAATCCCTCAGGGAGCCCAAAATCCCCTCAAAATACCCCCAAAAACCCCTCAGGGAGCCCAAAATCCCCTCAAAATACCCCAAAATCCCACAAAAATCCCTCAGGGAGCCCAAAATCCCCTCAAAATAGCCCAAAAATCACCTCAGGGAGCCCAAAATCCTGTCAAAAGCTCCTCAAAATACCCCCAAAATCCCTCAGGGAGCCCAAAATCCCCTCAGGGAGCCCAAAATCCCCTCAAAATATCCCAAAATCCCCCAGGGAGCCCAAAATCCCCTCAAAATACCCCCAAAAACCCCTCAGGGAGCCCAAAATCCCCTCAAAATACCCCAAAATCCCACAAAAATCCCTCAGGGAGCCCAAAATCCCCCTCAAAATAGCCCAAAAATCACCTCAGGGAGCCCCAAAATCCTGTCAAAAGCTTCTCAAAATACCCCCAAAATCCCTCAGGGAGCCCAAAATCCCCTCAGGGAGCCCAAAATCCCCTCAAAATATCCCAAAATCCCCAGGGAGCCCAAAATCCCCTCAAAATACCCCAAAATCCCACAAAAATCCCTCAGGGAGCCCAAAATCCCCTCAAAATAGCCCAAAAATCACCTCAGGGAGCCCAAAATCCTGTCAAAAGCTCCTCAAAATACCCCCAAAATCCCTCAGGGAGCCCAAAATCCCCTCAGGGAGCCCAAAATCCCCTCAAAATATCCCAAAATCCCCCAGGGAGCCCAAAATCCCCTCAAAATACCCCCAAAAACCCCTCAGGGAGCCCAAAATCCCCTCAAAATACCCCAAAATCCCACAAAAATCCCTCAGGGAGCCAAAAATCCCATCAAAATAGCCCAAAAATCACCTCAGGGAGCCCAAAATCCTGTCAAAAGCTCCTCAAAATACCCCCAAAATCCCTCAGGGAGCCCAAAATCCCCTCAGGGAGCCCAAAATCCCCTCAAAATATCCCAAAATCCCCCAGGGAGCCCAAAATCCCCTCAAAATAGCCCAAAAATCCCCTCAGGGTGCCCAAAATCCCCTCAAAATACCCCTAAAAACCCCTCAGGCAGCCCAAAATCCCCTCAAAAGCTCCTCATAATACCCCCAAAATCTCTCAGGGAGTCCAAAATCCCCTCAAAATACCCCCAAAATCCCACAAAAATCCCTCAGGGAGCCCAAAATCCCCTCAAAATACCCCGAAAACCCCTCAGAGAGCCCAAAATCCCCTCAAAAGCTTCTCAAAATACCCCAAAAACCCCTCAGGGAGTCCAAAATCCCCTCAAAATATTCCAAAAACCCCTCAGGCAACCCAAAATCCCCTCAAAATAACCGAAAAATCCCTCAGGGGGCCCAAAATCCCCTCAAAAGCTCCTCAATGTGCCCAAAAATCCCTCAGGGAGCGTAAAATATGCTCAAAATACCCCCAAAAACCCCCTCTGGGAGCCCAAAACCTCCTCAAAATACCCCCAGAATCCCTCAGGGAGCCCAAAATCCCCTCAAAATAACCCCAGAATCCCTCAGGGAGCCCAAAATCCCCACAAAATAGCCCAAAAATCTCTCAGGGAGCCCAAAATCCAATCAAAATAACCCAAAATCCCAAAAAAATCCCCTCAGGGAGCTTAAAATCCCCTCAAAATACACCAGAATCCCTCAGGGAGCCCAAAATCCCCTCAAAAGCTTCTCAAAATACCCCAAAAACCCCTCAGGGAGTCCAAAATCCCATCAAAACTGCCCAAAAATCACTCAGGCAGCCCAAAATCCTGCCAAAATCCCCTCAAAATACTACCAAAAATCCCGCAGGGAGCCCAAAATCCCCTCAAAATACCACCAAAAACCCCTCAGGCAACCCAAAATCCCCTCAAAATAGCCCAAAAATCTCTCAGGGAGCCCAAAATCCCTTCAAAAGTGCCCAAAACCACTCACGGAGCCCAAAATCCCCCCAAAATACCCTCAAAAGTGCCCAAAAACCACTCAGAGAGTCCAAAATCCCCTGAAAATAACCGAAAAATCCCTCAGGGGGCCCAAAATCCCCTCAAAAGCTCCTCAAAAGTGCCCAAAAACCCCTCAGGGAGCCCAAAATCCCCTCAAAATACCCCCAAAAACCTCTCAGGGAGCCCAAAATCCCCTCAAAAGCTGCTCAAAATAGCCCAAAAATCCCTCAGGGAGCCCAAAATCCCCTCAAAAGCTTCTCAAAATACCCCCAAAAACCCCTCAGGGAGCCCAAAATCCCCTCAAAATACATCCAAAATCCCTCAGGGAGCCCAAAATCCCCTCAAAATACCCGCAAAATCAATCAGGGAGCCCAAAATCCCCACAAAATACCCTCAAAAGTGCCCAAAAACCACTCAGAGAGTCCAAAATCCCCTGAAAATAACCGAAAAATCCCTCAGGGGGCCCAAAATCCCCTCAAAAGCTCCTCAAAAGTGCCCAAAAACCCCTCAGGGAGCCCAAAATCCCCTCAAAATACCCCCAAAATCCCCTCAGGGAGCCCAAAATCCCCTCAAAACCTCCTCAAAGGTGCCTAAAAATCCCTCAAGCAGGCCAAAATCGCCTCAAAAGTGCCCAAAACCATTCAGGGAGCCCAAAATCGCCTCAAAATAACCCAAAATCCCACAAAAATCCCTCAGGGAGCCCAAAATCCCCTCAAAATACCCCCAATATCCCTCAGGGTGCCCAAAATCCCCTCAAAATACCCCTAAAAACCCCTCAGGCAGCCCAAAATCCCCTCAAAAGCTCCTCATAATACCCCCAAAATCCCTCAGGGAGTCCAAAATCCCCTCAAAATACCCCCAAAATCCCACAAAAATCCCTCAGGGAGCCCAAAATCCCCTCAAAATACCCCCAAAATCTCTCAGGGTGCCCAAAATCCCCTCAAAATACCCCTAAAACCCCCTCAGGCAGCCCAAAATCCCCTCAAAAGCTCCTCATAATACCCCCAAAATCCCTCAGGGAGTCCAAAATCCCCTCAAAATACCCCCAAAATCCCACAAAAATCCCTCAGGGAGCCCAAAATCCCCTCAAAATACCCCGAAAACCCCTCAGAGAGCCCAAAATCCCCTCAAAAGCTTCTCAAAATACCCCAAAAACCCCTCAGGGAGTCCAAAATCCCCTCAAAATATTCCAAAAACCCCTCAGGCAACCCAAAATCCCCTCAAAATAGCCCAAAAATCTCTCAGGGAGCCCAAAATCCCCCCAAAATACCCTCAAAAGTACCCAAAAACCACTGAGAGAGTCCAAAATCCCCTCAAAATAACCGAAAAATCCCTCAGGGGGCCCAAAATCCCCTCAAAACCTCCTCAATGTGCCCAAAAATCCCTCAGGGAGCGTAAAATATGCTCAAAATACCCCCAAAAACCCCCTCTGGGAGCCCAAAAACCCCTCAAAATACCCCCAGAATCCCTCAGGGAGCCCAAAATCCCCTCAAAATACCCCCAGAATCCCTCAGGGAGCCCAAAATCCCCACAAAATAGCCCAAAAATCTCTCAGGGAGCCCAAAATCCAATCAAAATAACCCCAAATTCCAAAAAAATCCCCTCAGGGAGCTTAAAATCCCCTCAAAATACACCAGAATCCCTCAGGGAGCCCAAAATCCCCTCAAAAGCTTCTCAAAATACCCCAAAAACCCCTCAGGGAGTCCAAAATCCCATCAAAACTGCCCAAAAATCTCTCACGGAGCCCAAAATCCCATCAAAAGTGCCCAAAACCACTCACGGAGCCCAAAATCCCCCCCAAATACCCTCAAAAGTGCCCAAAAACCACTCAGAGAGCCCAAAACCCCCTCAAAATAACCGAAAAATCCCTCAGGGGGCCCAAAATCCCCTCAAAAGCTCCTCAAAAGTGCCCAAAAACCCCTCAGGGAGACCAAAATCCCCTCAAAAGCTTCTCAAAATAGCCCAAAAATCCCTCAGGGAGCCCAAAATCCCCTCAAAGTGCCCAAAACCCTCACAGAGCCCAAAATCCCCATAAAATACCCCAAAAACCCCTCATGGAGCCCAAAATCCTCTCAAAGCTTCTCAAAAAAGCCCAAAAATCCCTCGGGGAGCCCAAAATCCCCTCAAAATCCCCCCCAAAACCCCTCAGGGAGCCCAAAATCCCCTCAAAATACCCCCAGAATCCCTCAGGGAGCCCCAAATCCCCTCAAAATACCCCCAAAATCAATCAGGGAGCCCAAAATCCCCTCAAAATACCACCAAAACCCTCAGGGGGTCCAAAATCCCATCAAAAGCTTCTCAAAATACCCCAAAAACCCCTCAGGGAAACCAAAATTCCCTCGAAATACCCCCAAAATCAATCAGAGAGCCCAAAATCCCCCCAAAATCCCCTCAAAATACCCCCAAAATCTCTCAGGGTGCCCAAAATCCCCTCAAAATACCCCTAAAACCCCCTCAGGCAGCCCAAAATCCCCTCAAAAGCTCCTCATAATACCCCAAAATCCCTCAGGGAGTCCAAAATCCCCTCAAAATACCCCCAAAATCCCACAAAAATCCCTCAGGGAGCCCAAAATCCCCTCAAAATACCCCGAAAACCCCTCAGAGAGCCCAAAATCCCCTCAAAATAGCCCAAAAATCTCTCAGGGAGCCAAAATCCTGCCAAAATCCCCTCAAAATACTGACCAAAAATCCCGCAGGGAGCCCAAAATCCCCTCAAAATACCACCAAAAACCCCTCAGGCAACCCAAAATCCCCTCAAAATAGCCCAAAAATCTCTCACGGAGCCCAAAATCCCATCAAAAGTGCCCAAAACCACTCACGGAGCCCAAAATCCCCCCAAAATACCCTCAAAAGTGCCCAAAAACCACTCAGAGAGTCCAAAATCCCCTCAAAATAACCGAAAAATCCCTCAGGGGGCCCAAAATCCCCTCAAAAGCTCCTCAAAAGTGCCCAAAAACCCCTCAGGGAGCCCAAAATCCCCTCAAAATACCCCCAAAAACCTCTCAGGGAGCCCAAAATCCCCTCAAAAGCTGCTCAAAATAGCCCAAAAATCCCTCAGGGAGCCCAAAATCCCCTCAAAAGCTTCTCAAAATACCCCCAAAAACCCCTCAGGGAGCCCAAAATCCCCTCAAAATACATCCAAAATCCCTCAGGGAGCCCAAAATCCCCTCAAAATACCCGCAAAATCAATCAGGGAGCCCAAAATCCCCACAAAATACCCTCAAAAGTGCCCAAAAACCACTCAGAGAGTCCAAAATCCCCTGAAAATAACCGAAAAATCCCTCAGGGGGCCCAAAATCCCCTCAAAAGCTCCTCAAAAGTGCCCAAAAACCCCTCAGGGAGCCCAAAATCCCCTCAAAATACCCCCAAAATCCCCTCAGGGAGCCCAAAATCCCCTCAAAACCTCCTCAAAGGTGCCTAAAAATCCCTCAAGCAGGCCAAAATCGCCTCAAAAGTGCCCAAAACCATTCAGGGAGCCCAAAATCGCCTCAAATAACCCAAAATCCCACAAAAATCCCTCAGGGAGCCCAAAATCCCCTCAAAATACCCCCAATATCCCTCAGGGTGCCCAAAATCCCCTCAAAATACCCCTAAAAACCCCTCAGGCAGCCCAAAATCCCCTCAAAAGCTCCTCATAATACCCCCAAAATCCCTCAGGGAGTCCAAAATCCCCTCAAAATACCCCCAAAATCCCACAAAAATCCCTCAGGGAGCCCAAAATCCCCTCAAAATACCCCGAAAACCCCTCAGAGAGCCCAAAATCCCCTCAAAAGCTTCTCAAAATACCCCAAAAAACCCTCAGGGAGTCCAAAATCCCCTCAAAATATTCCAAAAACCCCTCAGGCAACCCAAAATCCCCTCAAAATAGCCCAAAAATCTCTCAGGGAGCCCAAATTCCCCCCAAAATACCCTCAAAAGTACCCAAAAACCACTGAGAGAGTCCAAAATCCCCTCAACATAACCGAAAAAATCCCTCAGGGGGCCCAAAATCCCCTCAAAACCTCCTCAATGTGCCCAAAAATCCCTCAGGGAGCGTAAAATATGCTCAAAATACCCCCAAAAACCCCCTCTGGGAGCCCAAAACCTCCTCAAAATACCCCCAGAATCCCTCAGGAAGCCCAAAATCCCCTCAAAATAACCCCAGAATCCCTCAGGGAGCCCAAAATCCCACAAAATAGCCCAAAAATCTCTCAGGGAGCCCAAAATCCAATCAAAATAACCCCAAATTCCAAAAAAATCCCCTCAGGGAGCTTAAAATCCCCTCAAAATACACCAGAATCCCTCAGGGAGCCCAAAATCCCCTCAAAAGCTTCTCAAAATACCCCAAAAACCCCTCAGGGAGTCCAAAATCCCATCAAAACTGCCCAAAAATCTCTCACGGAGCCCAAAATCCCATCAAAAGTGCCCAAAACCACTCACGGAGCCCAAAATCCCCCCCAAATACCCTCAAAAGTGCCCAAAAACCACTCAGAGAGCCCAAAACCCCCTCAAAATAACCGAAAAATCCCTCAGGGGGCCCAAAATCCCCTCAAAAGCTCCTCAAAAGTGCCCAAAAACCCCTCAGGGAGACCAAAATCCCCTCAAAAGCTTCTCAAAATAGCCCAAAAATCCCTCAGGGAGCCCAAAATCCCCTCAAAGTGCCCAAAACCCCTCACAGAGCCCAAAATCCCCATAAAATACCCCAAAAACCCCTCATGGAGCCCAAAATCCTCTCAAAAGCTTCTCAAAAAAGCCCAAAAATCCCTCGGGGAGCCCAAAATCCCCTCAAAATCCCCTCAAAATCCCCCCAAAACCCCTCAGGGAGCCCAAAATCCCCTCAAAATACCCCAGAATCCCTCAGGGAGCCCCAAATCCCCTCAAAATACCCCCAAAATCAATCAGGGAGCCCAAAATCCCCTCAAAATACCACCAAAACCCTCAGGGGGTCCAAAATCCCATCAAAAGCTTCTCAAAATACCCCAAAAACCCCTCAGGGAAACCAAAATTCCCTCGAAATACCCCCAAAATCAATCAGAGAGCCCAAAATCCCCCCAAAATACCCTCAAAATACCCCCAAAAACCACTCAGAGAGTCCAAAATCCCCTCAAAATAATCCAAAATCCCACAAAAATCCCTCAGGGAGCGTAAAATATGCTCAAAATACCCCCTAACACCCCCTCAGGGAGCCCAAAATCCCCTCAAAATACCCCCAGAATCCCTCAGGGAGCCCAAAATCCCCTCAAAATCCCCTCAAAATACCCCTCAGAGAGCCCAACATCCCCTCAAAAGCTTCTCAAAAGAGCCCAGAAATCCCCTCAGGGAGCCCAAAATCCCCTCAAAAGCTCCTCAAAAGTGCCCAAAAACCCCTCAGGGAGACCAAAATCCCCTCAAAAGCTTCTCAAAATAGCCCAAAAATCCCTCAGGGAGCCCAAAATCCCCTCAAAGTGCCCAAAACCCCTCACAGAGCCCAAAATCCCCATAAAATACCCCAAAAACCCCTCATGGAGCCCAAAATCCTCTCAAAAGCTTCTCAAAAAAGCCCAAAAATCCCTCGGGGAGCCCAAAATCCCCTCAAAATCCCCTCAAAATCCCCCCCAAAACCCCTCAGGGAGCCCAAAATCCCCTCAAAATACCCCCAGAATCCCTCAGGGAGCCCCAAATCCCCTCAAAATACCCCCAAAATCAATCAGGGAGCCCAAAATCCCCTCAAAATACCACCAAAACCCTCAGGGGGTCCAAAATCCCATCAAAAGCTTCTCAAAATACCCCAAAAACCCCTCAGGGAAACCAAAATTCCCTCGAAATACCCCCAAAATCAATCAGAGAGCCCAAAATCCCCCCAAAATACCCTCAAAATACCCCCAAAAACCACTCAGAGAGTCCAAAATCCCCTCAAAATAATCCAAAATCCCACAAAAATCCCTCAGGGAGCGTAAAATATGCTCAAAATACCCCCGAACACCCCCTCAGGGAGCCCAAAATCCCCTCAAAATACCCCCAGAATCCCTCAGGGAGCCCAAAATCCCCTCAAAATCCCCTCAAAATACCCCTCAGAGAGCCCAACATCCCCTCAAAAGCTTCTCAAAAGAGCCCAGAAATCCCTCAGGGAGCCCAAAATCCCCTCAAAAGCTCCTCAAAATACCCCCAAAAACCCCTCAGGGAGCCCAAAATCCCCTCAAAATACCTCCAAAATCCCTCAGGGAGCCCAAAATCCCCGCAAAATACCCGCAAAATCCCCTCAGGGAGCCCAAAATCCCCTCAAAACCTCCTCAAAGGTGCCTAAAAATCCCTCAAGCAGGCCAAAATCGCCTCTAAAGTGTCCAAAACCATTCAGGGAACCCAAAATCCCCTCAAAATACCACCAAAATCCCCCAGGCAACCCAAAATCCCCTCAAAATAGCCCAAAATCTCTCACGGAGCCCAAAATCCCATCAAAAGTGCCCAAAACCACTCACGGAGCCCAAAATCCTCCCAAAATACCCTCAAAAGTGCCCAAAAACCACTCAGAGAGTCCAAAATCCCCTCAAAATAACCGAAAAATCCCTCAGGGGGCCCAAAATCCCCTCAAAAGCTTCTCAAAATACCACCAAAAATCCCTCAGGGAGCCCAAAATCCCCTCAAAATACCACCAAAAACCCCTCAGGGAGCCCAAAATCCCCTCAAAACCTCCTCAAAGGTGCCCAAAAATCCCTCAAGCAGGCCAAAATCGCCTCAAAAGTGCCCAAAACCATTCAGGGAGCCCAAAATCCCCTCAAAATAACCAAAATCCCTCAGGGAGCCCAAAATCCCCTCAAAATACCCCCAAAAACCCCTCAGGGAGCCCAAAATCCCCTCAAAATACCCCAAAATCCCACAAAAATCCCTCAGGGAGCCCAAAATCCCCTCAAAATAGCCCAAAAATCACCTCAGGGAGCCCAAAATCCTGTCAAAAGCTCCTCAAAATACCCCCAAAATCCCTCAGGGAGCCCAAAATCCCCTCAGGGAGCCCAAAATCCCCTCAAAATATCCCAAAATCCCCCAGGGAGCCCAAAATCCCCTCAAAATAGCCCAAAAATCCCCTCAGGGAGCCCAAAATCCCCCGAAAATACCCCCAGAATCCCTCAGAGAGCCCAAAATCCCCTCAAAATACCCCAAAAACCCCTCAGGGAGCCCAAAATCCTCTCAAAAGCTTCTCAAAAAAGCCCAAAAATCCCACGGGGAGCCAAAAATCCCCTCAAAAGCTCCTCAAAATACCCCCAAAAACCCCTCAGGGAGCCCAAAATCCCCTCAAAATACCCCCAGAATCCCTCAGGGAGCCCAAAATCCCTCAAAATACCCCCAAAATCAATCAGGGAGCCCAAAATCCCCTCAAAATACCACCAAAACCCTCAGGGTGTCCAAAATCCCCTCAAAAGCTTCTCAAAATGCCCCCAAAAACCCCTCAGGGAAACCAAAATTCCCTCGAAATACCCCCAAAATCAATCAGAGAGCCCAAAATCCCCCCAAAATCCCCTCAAAACTGCCCAAAAACCACTCAGAGAGTCCAAAATCCCCTCAAAATAACCCAAAATCCCACAAAAATCCTCAGGGAGCGTAAAATATGCTCAAAATACCCCCTAACACCCCCTCAGGGAGCCCAAAATCCCCCAAAAAATATCCCCAGAATCCCTCAGGGAGCCCAAAAACCCCTCAAAATCCCCCAAAAACCCCTCAGGGAGCCCAACATCCCCTCAAAAGCTCCTCAAAATACCCCCAAAAACCCCTCAGGGAGCCAAAATCCCCTCAAAATACCTCCAAAATCCCTCAGGGAGCCAAAAATCCCCTCAAAATACCCGCAAAATCAATCAGGGAGCCCAAAATCCCCTCAAAATACCCCCAAAATCCCCTCAGGGAGCCCAAAATCCCCTCAAAACCTCCTCAAAGGTGGCTAAAAATCCCTCAAGCAGGCCAAAATCGCCTCAAAAGTGTCCAAAACCATTCAGGGAGACCAAAATCCCCACAAAATACCACCAAAAACCCCTCAGGCAACCAAAATCCCCTCAAAATAGCCCAAAAATCTCCCAGGGAGCCCAAAATCCCCCCAAAATACCCTCAGAAGTGCCCAAAAACCACTCAGAGAGTCCAAAATCCCCTCAAAATCACCGAAAAATCCCTCAGGGAGCCCAAAACTGTAGTTTTGGAGAAATCCAACAAAATTTGGAAATTTTTGGGTTGGGGTGGTCAGGGTGGACCAGGGCGAGTGGCCGCAAAGAGAGGCCATTTTGGAGGGGAAAAAGAAGTCATTTGGCCAACCTCTGGGCATCAGGTGAAAGCTGGCGTTTGGGGCTATAAGGCCGAGCTGGGATCTGGCTTCTGACCACTGTAGTTTTGGAGAAATCCAGCAAAATTTGGAAATTTTTAGGTTGGGTGGTCAGGGTGGGCCAGGGCGAGTGGCCGAAAGGGAGGCCATTTTGCAGGGGAAAAAGAAGTCCTTTGGCCAACCTCTGGGCATCAGGTGAAAGCTGGCCTTTGGGGCTATAAGGCCGAGCTGGCATCTAGCTTCTGACCACTGTAGTTTTGGAGAAATCCAGCAAAATTTGGCAATTTTTAGGTTGGGTGGTCAGGGTGGGCCAGGGCGAGTGGCCGCAAAGAGAGGCCATTTTGCAGGGGAAAAAGAAGTCCTTTGGCCAACCTCTGGGCATCAGGTGAAAGCTGGCCTTTGGGGCTATAAGGCCGAGCTGGCATCTAGCTTCTGACCACTGTAGTTTTGGAGAAATCCAGCAAAATTTGGCAATTTTTAGGTTGGGTGGTCAGGGTGGGCCAGGGCGAGTGGCCGCAAAGAGAGGCCATTTTGCAGGGGAAAAAGAAGTCCTTTGGCCAACCTCTGGGCATCAGGTGAAAGCTGGCCTTTGGGGCTAGAAGGCCGAGCTGGCATCTAGCTTCTGACCACTGTAGTTTTGGAGAAATCCAGCAAAATTTGGCAATTTTTAGGTTGGGTGGTCAGGGTGGGCCAGGGCGAGTGGCCGCAAAGAGAGGCCATTTTGCAGGGGAAAAAGAAGTCCTTTGGCCAACCTCTGGGCATCAGGTGAAAGCTGGCCTTTGGGGCTATAAGGCCTGAGCTGGCATCTAGCTTCTGACCACTGTAGTTTTGGAGAAATCCAGCAAAATTTGGCAATTTTTAGGTTGGGCGGTCAGGGTGGGCCAGGGCGAGTGGCCGCAAAGAGAGGCCATTTGGCAGGGGAAAAAGAAGTCCTTTGGCCAACCTCTGGGCATCAGGTGAAAGCTGGCCTTTGGGGCTATAAGGCCGAGCTGGCATCTAGCTTCTGACCACTGTAGTTTTGGAGAAATCCAGCAAAATTTGGCAATTTTTAGGTTGGGTGGTCAGGGTGGGCCAGGGCGAGTGGCCGCAAAGAGAGGCCATTTTGCAGGGGAAAAAGAAGTCCTTTGGCCAACCTCTGGGCATCAGGTGAAAGCTGGCCTTTGGGGCTATAAGGCCGAGCTGGCATCTAGCTTCTGACCACTGTAGTTTTGGAGAAATCCAGCAAAATTTGGCAATTTTTAGGTTGGGTGGTCAGGGTGGGCCAGGGCGAGTGGCCGCAAAGAGAGGCCATTTTGCAGGGGAAAAAGAAGTCCTTTGGCCAACCTCTGGGCATCAGGTGAAAGCTGGCCTTTGGGGCTATAAGGCCGAGCTGGCATCTAGCTTCTGACCACTGTAGTTTTGGAGAAATCCAGCAAAATTTGGCAATTTTTAGGTTGGGTGGTCAGGGTGGGCCAGGGCGAGTGGCCGCAAAGAGAGGCCATTTGGCAGGGGAAAAAAGAAGTCCTTTGGCCAACCTCTGGGCATCAGGTGAAAGCTGGCCTTTGGGGCTATAAGGCCGAGTTGGCATCTAGCTTCTGACCACTGTAGTTTTGGAGAAATCCAGCAAAATTTGGCAATTTTTAGGTTGGGCGGTCAGGGTGGGCCAGGGCGAGTGGCCGCAAAGAGAGGCCATTTGGCAGGGGAAAAAGAAGTCCTTTGGCCAACCTCTGGGCATCAGGTGAAAGCTGGCCTTTGGGGCTATAAGGCCGAGCTGGCATCTAGCTTCTGACCACTGTAGTTTTGGAGAAATCCAGCAAAATTTGGCAATTTTTAGGTTGGGCGGTCAGGGTGGGCCAGGGCGAGTGGCCGCAAAGAGAGGCCATTTTGCAGGGGAAAAAGAAGTCCTTTGGCCAACCTCTGGGCATCAGGTGAAAGCTGGCCTTTGGGGCTATAAGGCCGAGCTGGCATCTAGCTTCTGACCACTGTAGTTTTGGAGAAATCCAGCAAAATTTGGCAATTTTTAGGTTGGGCGGTCAGGGTGGGCCAGGGCGAGTGGCCGCAAAGAGAGGCCATTTTGCAGGGGAAAAAGAAGTCCTTTGGCCAACCTCTGGGCATCAGGTGAAAGCTGGCCTTTGGGGCTATAAGGCCGAGCTGGCATCTAGCTTCTGACCACTGTAGTTTTGGAGAAATCCAGCAAAATTTGGCAATTTTTAGGTTGGGCGGTCAGGGTGGGCCAGGGCGAGTGGCCGCAAAGAGAGGCCATTTTGCAGGGGAAAAAGAAGTCCTTTGGCCAACCTCTGGGCATCAGGTGAAAGCTGGCCTTTGGGGCTATAAGGCCGAGCTGGCATCTAGCTTCTGACCACTGTAGTTTTGGAGAAATCCAGCAAAATTTGGCAATTTTTAGGTTGGGTGGTCAGGGTGGGCCAGGGCGAGTGGCCGCAAAGAGAGGCCATTTTGCAGGGGAAAAAGAAGTCCTTTGGCCAACCTCTGGGCATCAGGTGAAAGCTGGCCTTTGGGGCTATAAGGCCGAGCTGGCATCTAGCTTCTGACCACTGTAGTTTTGGAGAAATCCAGCAAAATTTGGCAATTTTTAGGTTGGGTGGTCAGGGTGGGCCAGGGCGAGTGGCCGCAAAGAGAGGCCATTTTGCAGGGGAAAAAGAAGTCCTTTGGCCAACCTCTGGGCATCAGGTGAAAGCTGGCCTTTGGGGCTATAAGGCCGAGCTGGCATCTAGCTTCTGACCACTGTAGTTTTGGAGAAATCCAGCAAAATTTGGCAATTTTTAGGTTGGGCGGTCAGGGTGGGCCAGGGCGAGTGGCCGCAAAGAGAGGCCATTTTGCAGGGGAAAAAGAAGTCCTTTGGCCAACCTCTGGGCATCAGGTGAAAGCTGGCCTTTGGGGCTATAAGGCCGAGCTGGCATCTAGCTTCTGACCACTGTAGTTTTGGAGAAATCCAGCAAAATTTGGCAATTTTTAGGTTGGGCGGTCAGGGTGGGCCAGGGCGAGTGGCCGCAAAGAGAGGCCATTTTGCAGGGGAAAAAGAAGTCCTTTGGCCAACCTCTGGGCATCAGGTGAAAGCTGGCCTTTGGGGCTATAAGGCCGAGCTGGCATCTAGCTTCTGACCACTGTAGTTTTGGAGAAATCCAGCAAAATTTGGCAATTTTTAGGTTGGGCGGTCAGGGTGGGCCAGGGCGAGTGGCCGCAAAGAGAGGCCATTTTGCAGGGGAAAAAGAAGTCCTTTGGCCAACCTCTGGGCATCAGGTGAAAGCTGGCCTTTGGGGCTATAAGGCCGAGCTGGCATCTAGCTTCTGACCACTGTAGTTTTGGAGAAATCCAGCAAAATTTGGCAATTTTTAGGTTGGGCGGTCAGGGTGGGCCAGGGCGAGTGGCCGCAAAGAGAGGCCATTTTGCAGGGGAAAAAGAAGTCCTTTGGCCAACCTCTGGGCATCAGGTGAAAGCTGGCCTTTGGGGCTATAAGGCCGAGCTGGCATCTAGCTTCTGACCACTGTAGTTTTGGAGAAATCCAGCAAAATTTGGCAATTTTTAGGTTGGGTGGTCAGGGTGGGCCAGGGCGAGTGGCCGCAAAGAGAGGCCATTTGGCAGGGGAAAAAGAAGTCCTTTGGCCAACCTCTGGGCATCAGGTGAAAGCTGGCCTTTGGGGCTATAAGGCCGAGCTGGCATCTAGCTTCTGACCACTGTAGTTTTGGAGAAATCCAGCAAAATTTGGCAATTTTTAGGTTGGGTGGTCAGGGTGGGCCAGGGCGAGTGGCCGCAAAGAGAGGCCATTTTGCAGGGGAAAAAGAAGTCCTTTGGCCAACCTCTGGGCATCAGGTGAAAGCTGGCCTTTGGGGCTATAAGGCCGAGCTGGCATCTAGCTTCTGACCACTGTAGTTTTGGAGAAATCCAGCAAAATTTGGCAATTTTTAGGTTGGGCGGTCAGGGTGGGCCAGGGCGAGTGGCCGCAAAGAGAGGCCATTTTGCAGGGGAAAAAGAAGTCCTTTGGCCAACCTCTGGGCATCAGGTGAAAGCTGGCCTTTGGGGCTATAAGGCCGAGCTGGCATCTAGCTTCTGACCACTGTAGTTTTGGAGAAATCCAGCAAAATTTGGCAATTTTTAGGTTGGGTGGTCAGGGTGGGCCAGGGCGAGTGGCCGCAAAGAGAGGCCATTTGGCAGGGGAAAAAGAAGTCCTTTGGCCAACCTCTGGGCATCAGGTGAAAGCTGGCCTTTGGGGCTAGAAGGCCGAGCTGGCATCTAGCTTCTGACCACTGTAGTTTTGGAGAAATCCAGCAAAATTTGGCAATTTTTAGGTTGGGTGGTCTGGGTGGGCCAGGGCGAGTGGCCGCAAAGAGAGGCCATTTTGCAGGGGAAAAAGAAGTCCTTTGGCCAACCTCTGGGCATCAGGTGAAAGCTGGCCTTTGGGGCTAGAAGGCCGAGCTGGCATCTAGCTTCTGACCACTGTAGTTTTGGAGAAATCCAGCAAAATTTGGCAATTTTTAGGTTGGGTGGTCAGGGTGGGCCAGGGCGAGTGGCCGCAAAGAGAGGCCATTTTGCAGGGGAAAAAGAAGTCCTTTGGCCAACCTCTGGGCATCAGGTGAAAGCTGGCCTTTGGGGCTATAAGGCCGAGCTGGCATCTAGCTTCTGACCACTGTAGTTTTGGAGAAATCCAGCAAAATTTGGCAATTTTTAGGTTGGGTGGTCAGGGTGGGCCAGGGCGAGTGGCCGCAAAGAGAGGCCATTTTGCAGGGGAAAAAGAAGTCCTTTGGCCAACCTCTGGGCATCAGGTGAAAGCTGGCCTTTGGGGCTATAAGGCCGAGCTGGCATCTAGCTTCTGACCACTGTAGTTTTGGAGAAATCCAGCAAAATTTGGCAATTTTTAGGTTGGGTGGTCAGGGTGGGCCAGGGCGAGTGGCCGCAAAGAGAGGCCATTTTGCAGGGGAAAAAGAAGTCCTTTGGCCAACCTCTGGGCATCAGGTGAAAGCTGGCCTTTGGGGCTAGAAGGCCGAGCTGGCATCTAGCTTCTGACCACTGTAGTTTTGGAGAAATCCAGCAAAATTTGGCAATTTTTAGGTTGGGCGGTCAGGGTGGGCCAGGGCGAGTGGCCGCAAAGAGAGGCCATTTTGCAGGGGAAAAAGAAGTCCTTTGGCCAACCTCTGGGCATCAGGTGAAAGCTGGCCTTTGGGGCTATAAGGCCGAGCTGGCATCTAGCTTCTGACCACTGTAGTTTTGGAGAAATCCAGCAAAATTTGGCAATTTTTAGGTTGGGTGGTCAGGGTGGGCCAGGGCGAGTGGCCGCAAAGAGAGGCCATTTTGCAGGGGAAAAAGAAGTCCTTTGGCCAACCTCTGGGCATCAGGTGAAAGCTGGCCTTTGGGGCTATAAGGCCGAGCTGGCATCTAGCTTCTGACCACTGTAGTTTTGGAGAAATCCAGCAAAATTTGGCAATTTTTAGGTTGGGTGGTCAGGGTGGGCCAGGGCGAGTGGCCGCAAAGAGAGGCCATTTTGCAGGGGAAAAAGAAGTCCTTTGGCCAACCTCTGGGCATCAGGTGAAAGCTGGCCTTTGGGGCTATAAGGCCGAGCTGGCATCTAGCTTCTGACCACTGTAGTTTTGGAGAAATCCAGCAAAATTTGGCAATTTTTAGGTTGGGTGGTCAGGGTGGGCCAGGGCGAGTGGCCGCAAAGAGAGGCCATTTTGCAGGGGAAAAAGAAGTCCTTTGGCCAACCTCTGGGCATCAGGTGAAAGCTGGCCTTTGGGGCTATAAGGCCGAGCTGGCATCTAGCTTCTGACCACTGTAGTTTTGGAGAAATCCAGCAAAATTTGGCAATTTTTAGGTTGGGCGGTCAGGGTGGGCCAGGGCGAGTGGCCGCAAAGAGAGGCCATTTGGCAGGGGAAAAAGAAGTCCTTTGGCCAACCTCTGGGCATCAGGTGAAAGCTGGCCTTTGGGGCTATAAGGCCGAGCTGGCATCTAGCTTCTGACCACTGTAGTTTTGGAGAAATCCAGCAAAATTTGGCAATTTTTAGGTTGGGTGGTCAGGGTGGGCCAGGGCGAGTGGCCGCAAAGAGAGGCCATTTGGCAGGGGGAAAAAGAAGTCCTTTGGCCAACCTCTGGGCATCAGGTGAAAGCTGGCCTTTGGGGCTATAAGGCCGAGCTGGCATCTAGCTTCTGACCACTGTAGTTTTGGAGAAATCCAGCAAAATTTGGCAATTTTTAGGTTGGGCGGTCAGGGTGGGCCAGGGCGAGTGGCCGCAAAGAGAGGCCATTTTGCAGGGGAAAAAGAAGTCCTTTGGCCAACCTCTGGGCATCAGGTGAAAGCTGGCCTTTGGGGCTATAAGGCCGAGCTGGCATCTCGCTTCTGACCACTGTAGTTTTGGAGAAATCCAGCAAAATTTGGCAATTTTTAGGTTGGGTGGTCAGGGTGGGCCAGGGCGAGTGGCCGCAAAGAGAGGCCATTTTGCAGGGGAAAAAGAAGTCCTTTGGCCAACCTCTGGGCATCAGGTGAAAGCTGGCCTTTGGGGCTATAAGGCCGAGCTGGCATCTAGCTTCTGACCACTGTAGTTTTGGAGAAATCCAGCAAAATTTGGCAATTTTTAGGTTGGGCGGTCAGGGTGGGCCAGGGCGAGTGGCCGCAAAGAGAGGCCATTTTGCAGGGGAAAAAGAAGTCCTTTGGCCAACCTCTGGGCATCAGGTGAAAGCTGGCCTTTGGGGCTATAAGGCCGAGCTGGCATCTCGCTTCTGACCACTGTAGTTTTGGAGAAATCCAGCAAAATTTGGCAATTTTTAGGTTGGGTGGTCAGGGTGGGCCAGGGCGAGTGGCCGCAAAGAGAGGCCATTTTGCAGGGGAAAAAGAAGTCCTTTGGCCAACCTCTGGGCATCAGGTGAAAGCTGGCCTTTGGGGCTATAAGGCCGAGCTGGCATCTAGCTTCTGACCACTGTAGTTTTGGAGAAATCCAGCAAAATTTGGCAATTTTTAGGTTGGGCGGTCAGGGTGGGCCAGGGCGAGTGGCCGCAAAGAGAGGCCATTTTGCAGGGGGAAAAAGAAGTCCTTTGGCCAACCTCTGGGCATCAGGTGAAAGCTGGCCTTTGGGGCTATAAGGCCGAGCTGGCATCTAGCTTCTGACCACTGTAGTTTTGGAGAAATCCAGCAAAATTTGGCAATTTTTAGGTTGGGTGGTCAGGGTGGGCCAGGGCGAGTGGCCGCAAAGAGAGGCCATTTTGCAGGGGAAAAAGAAGTCCTTTGGCCAACCTCTGGGCATCAGGTGAAAGCTGGCCTTTGGGGCTATAAGGCCGAGCTGGCATCTAGCTTCTGACCACTGTAGTTTTGGAGAAATCCAGCAAAATTTGGCAATTTTTAGGTTGGGTGGTCAGGGTGGGCCAGGGCGAGTGGCCGCAAAGAGAGGCCATTTTGCAGGGGAAAAAGAAGTCCTTTGGCCAACCTCTGGGCATCAGGTGAAAGCTGGCCTTTGGGGCTAGAAGGCCGAGCTGGCATCTAGCTTCTGACCACTGTAGTTTTGGAGAAATCCAGCAAAATTTGGCAATTTTTAGGTTGGGTGGTCAGGGTGGGCCAGGGCGAGTGGCCGCAAAGAGAGGCCATTTTGCAGGGGAAAAAGAAGTCCTTTGGCCAACCTCTGGGCATCAGGTGAAAGCTGGCCTTTGGGGCTATAAGGCTGAGCTGGCATCTAGCTTCTGACCACTGTAGTTTTGGAGAAATCCAGCAAAATTTGGCAATTTTTAGGTTGGGCGGTCAGGGTGGGCCAGGGCGAGTGGCCGCAAAGAGAGGCCATTTTGCAGGGGAAAAAGAAGTCCTTTGGCCAACCTCTGGGCATCAGGTGAAAGCTGGCCTTTGGGGCTATAAGGCCGAGCTGGCATCTAGCTTCTGACCACTGTAGTTTTGGAGAAATCCAGCAAAATTTGGCAATTTTTAGGTTGGGTGGTCAGGGTGGGCCAGGGCGAGTGGCCGCAAAGAGAGGCCATTTTGCAGGGGAAAAAGAAGTCCTTTGGCCAACCTCTGGGCATCAGGTGAAAGCTGGCCTTTGGGGCTATAAGGCCGAGCTGGCATCTAGCTTCTGACCACTGTAGTTTTGGAGAAATCCAGCAAAATTTGGCAATTTTTAGGTTGGGTGGTCAGGGTGGGCCAGGGCGAGTGGCCGCAAAGAGAGGCCATTTTGCAGGGGAAAAAGAAGTCCTTTGGCCAACCTCTGGGCATCAGGTGAAAGCTGGCCTTTGGGGCTATAAGGCCGAGCTGGCATCTAGCTTCTGACCACTGTAGTTTTGGAGAAATCCAGCAAAATTTGGCAATTTTTAGGTTGGGTGGTCAGGGTGGGCCAGGGCGAGTGGCCGCAAAGAGAGGCCATTTTGCAGGGGAAAAAGAAGTCCTTTGGCCAACCTCTGGGCATCAGGTGAAAGCTGGCCTTTGGGGCTATAAGGCCGAGCTGGCATCTAGCTTCTGACCACTGTAGTTTTGGAGAAATCCAGCAAAATTTGGCAATTTTTAGGTTGGGTGGTCAGGGTGGGCCAGGGCGAGTGGCCGCAAAGAGAGGCCATTTGCAGGGGAAAAAGAAGTCCTTTGGCCAACCTCTGGGCATCAGGTGAAAGCTGGCCTTTGGGGCTATAAGGCCGAGCTGGCATCTAGCTTCTGACCACTGTAGTTTTGGAGAAATCCAGCAAAATTTGGCAATTTTTAGGTTGGGCGGTCAGGGTGGGCCAGGGCGAGTGGCCGCAAAGAGAGGCCATTTTGGCAGGGGAAAAAGAAGTCCTTTGGCCAACCTCTGGGCATCAGGTGAAAGCTGGCCTTTGGGGCTATAAGGCCGAGCTGGCATCTAGCTTCTGACCACTGTAGTTTTGGAGAAATCCAGCAAAATTTGGCAATTTTTAGGTTGGGCGGTCAGGGTGGGCCAGGGCGAGTGGCCGCAAAGAGAGGCCATTTTGCAGGGGAAAAAGAAGTCCTTTGGCCAACCTCTGGGCATCAGGTGAAAGCTGGCCTTTGGGGCTATAAGGCCGAGCTGGCATCTAGCTTCTGACCACTGTAGTTTTGGAGAAATCCAGCAAAATTTGGCAATTTTTAGGTTGGGCGGTCAGGGTGGGCCAGGGCGAGTGGCCGCAAAGAGAGGCCATTTTGCAGGGGAAAAAGAAGTCCTTTGGCCAACCTCTGGGCATCAGGTGAAAGCTGGCCTTTGGGGCTATAAGGCCGAGCTGGCATCTAGCTTCTGACCACTGTAGTTTTGGAGAAATCCAGCAAAATTTGGCAATTTTTAGGTTGGGTGGTCAGGGTGGGCCAGGGCGAGTGGCCGCAAAGAGAGGCCATTTTGCAGGGGAAAAAGAAGTCCTTTGGCCAACCTCTGGGCATCAGGTGAAAGCTGGCCTTTGGGGCTATAAGGCCGAGCTGGCATCTAGCTTCTGACCACTGTAGTTTTGGAGAAATCCAGCAAAATTTGGCAATTTTTAGGTTGGGTGGTCAGGGTGGGCCAGGGCGAGTGGCCGCAAAGAGAGGCCATTTTGCAGGGGAAAAAGAAGTCCTTTGGCCAACCTCTGGGCATCAGGTGAAAGCTGGCCTTTGGGGCTATAAGGCCGAGCTGGCATCTAGCTTCTGACCACTGTAGTTTTGGAGAAATCCAGCAAAATTTGGCAATTTTTAGGTTGGGTGGTCAGGGTGGGCCAGGGCGAGTGGCCGCAAAGAGAGGCCATTTTGCAGGGGAAAAAGAAGTCCTTTGGCCAACCTCTGGGCATCAGGTGAAAGCTGGCCTTTGGGGCTATAAGGCCGAGCTGGCATCTAGCTTCTGACCACTGTAGTTTTGGAGAAATCCAGCAAAATTTGGCAATTTTTAGGTTGGGCGGTCAGGGTGGGCCAGGGCGAGTGGCCGCAAAGAGAGGCCATTTTGCAGGGGAAAAAGAAGTCCTTTGGCCAACCTCTGGGCATCAGGTGAAAGCTGGCCTTTGGGGCTATAAGGCCGAGCTGGCATCTAGCTTCTGACCACTGTAGTTTTGGAGAAATCCAGCAAAATTTGGCAATTTTTAGGTTGGGCGGTCAGGGTGGGCCAGGGCGAGTGGCCGCAAAGAGAGGCCATTTTGCAGGGGAAAAAGAAGTCCTTTGGCCAACCTCTGGGCATCAGGTGAAAGCTGGCCTTTGGGGCTATAAGGCCGAGCTGGCATCTAGCTTCTGACCACTGTAGTTTTGGAGAAATCCAGCAAAATTTGGCAATTTTTAGGTTGGGCGGTCAGGGTGGGCCAGGGCGAGTGGCCGCAAAGAGAGGCCATTTTGCAGGGGAAAAAGAAGTCCTTTGGCCAACCTCTGGGCATCAGGTGAAAGCTGGCCTT